>NW_009730026.1:54607-54868 GCF_000703405.1 Apaloderma vittatum | reverse complement strand
CCTGGAGCGGCTCCCCTTTCACAGCTTCACCTCTTTCCTTGTTCCCCACTTCCCCTGCGCCCTCCCCGGTCCTGTTACCCTCGATAATGAGGATCCCGTTGCAGCGCTGAAGAGGAACAAGAAGAGCTCGCTTGGCGTGCCCGTGTGGGGCTGCTACCCTCTTTCCTGCTCCCCTCCTTGGAGGGGGGCCTAGCCCCCGGCCAGCCTCCTGCTCCTCCAGCGATTGCGAGCCAGAGGGGTGGCAGCGGTGTGGCAGGGGGG
>NW_009730026.1:0-54576 GCF_000703405.1 Apaloderma vittatum | reverse complement strand
GGCAGGATGACTGACACCCGGCGGAGGGTGAAGGTTTACACGCTAAATGAGGACCGCCAGTGGGATGATCGAGGCACAGGACATGTGTCCTCTTGCTACGTGGAGAGGCTGAAGGGCATGTCCCTGCTCGTCAGGGCAGAGAGTGATGGTAAGTGTGGATGGCTGAAGGTACAATCTTTCCTCTGCCTACCCAGAAAATGAACTGGGCTTAGCTTTGTGTTTGTTACCTTAATGTTGTGCTGTGTAATTCAAATATATTTCCTAAAAGCAAGTAGGCACTGTGTTTAGGCCAAATGAAAGAAGTGGAAGATTGCCATCAAGTGCAAGCATGGTAGGCACTTGGTTCGTAGTGAATGTACAGCATTGCATACAAAATGTGTTCAGGTCTTGTAAATTTTGTATGGATTGGATATCTAGTGGTCTGGATTGGATATCTAGTGGTCTGTCACTAGATGCCCAGTGAACTTGTTTCAAAACTGATCACTGTGATGTATCCTTCCTTAGATGTTTCTGGAAACAACTGCCTTGTGAAAGGAGTTGTTCAGAATTTATATCATGTTTTTTAGTAAAAACTTTTAAAAGGTCATTGGATGACTAATACCTTTTTTCTCTGTCTTTCTCCCACCTTTTCTTTGATAGTAAGGATTAGGCAAGACATTCTAAAAATCTAAGAGTTATCTAAGTACAGTTACGATAGCAGTAAAGACAAAGTGGACAGAACAGCATTTTCAGAGTTGTTTTTTTTAATGCAATAGTAGTTCTTAGTCCTTCAATCCTTAGATCTTCCCATAAATACCTTTTAAACCCTGCTTTATCAGCTTTCTCCACATTTTCTGGCAACCTATGACAATAGTGTAGGTTGAGTAGTACTATCTGGCCCTGTTGCTATGTGTTTGTTGTAGTCTTGATTATTGGTTAAGTGAGTTCATGACTGCTATGATCAGAGTAGATTTAAAAATATGTACTTTGCAATATCTAGCATGTAACATTTTGCTCATAAAGTTTGTCGTTGTAGGACTTATTTCATTAGGTATATAGCTACTGAATCGAGTGACTTGTAGCTTGTGGCTATCAACAGACCTTGTAATTTTGTTTATTTGGTTTTTATGTTGTAAGAACTAGCATGAAAAGCAACTTGAGAATCATTAATTCATACTGTTTGAGAAAGTTCTGACAAACTACAATAATCTCTACAGCAAAGATCTTAAACTGATATGGAGGAGTCAGACTTTCATCTAAGCAAGATTTTGATAATTGAGCGTCTGATAAGCATGAATCAGGGTTTGGTAGTTTCTTGGTTATACTTTAAGAAGTTAAATAAAACCAAGTATGAATTTATTTTACATTGAAGATGAACTTACAGTTTGGCCAGCTTCTTGCTGTAAGAGAAAACATTCAAAAGGAAACAGACTTAGTTTAATTTCAGCTAGATTTTTACACAGTCTTTACAGTATATTGTTGTAGGTAAGTCCTTTCTGTCTACATGGTTGCTGTGCTCGTGTTTCAAAACTGTCATGTCTTCTGTCTCTGAACAATTTTTTTGGTTCATATTTTTAGCACCTTTAGAAAAGAAAGCGAAAGAATTGCAGCTCATAACCTGATTGTGAAGAGATAGCCCGTTCAAACTTAAATCCCTTTGTTACCTTTCAGTGAGATATGTATCCTTAAGACCGATTAGAACCTGAATTGGACTGTTGTTGCCAGCTTATTTGTTGTAAAAGAACATCTGTAAGAAGGAAGATACATATTGGTATAAATGATCCCAAACCAAAGATGAAGTCAGTATTTCGTGTTGCATAGCTAAGATACTCTAATCCGTGCAGAACTGTCTCAAATTTACTGATTGCACTGGGTATACACAAATATACTTGATAGTATACATACATTGGACTTCTTTGAAACAGCATATATGTACTTCAAGAGTATTGAATAATATATAGAGCCTAAGTTCTTAATTTAGTAGGTAGTATCAGTCCTGGGTAAATGTGCACTCTATTAATAGGCTAGTTTTTCTGACTTACGTGTGTAACCAGCTCATGAAATTTGGTTTATATTTTGTTTACTTCCAGTGCCAGTTGTTTGTGGGCTAATTTTGAAGGTAAATATGTTCATTTTTACATGTAAGGAATTGTTCTGGAAAAAGGTAATGCCAGGCTTGTGTTTTGGGTACTATGCAATTCGTGTGTTCTCTCATGTGCTTTTTAAACTAAATGAAGTAGTTGTGGGTTTTTTTCCTTGTTTTCAGAAACATCCAAGTACTAGGAAGGAGACCTACACACCATTCGTCTCCATGTATTGCATTCTTGTATTGTCTTTCTTTGTCAGCTCCTCCTCTTTCCACAATGAAACTTCTTCCTTCCTCCTTTTCTAAACCAGCTTTTCCTAGTGTTTGAGCGCAGATTGATCCTGTGCATGCTGGCATGTTCTCACTGCCTTACTGCAGGAAGCTGACTGAAGACCTTGGGATCTACCTGAAGTCGAGGGCTCTGTGTCCTGAGTTGGGCTAGGCCGGTGGGGGGCGTTAGCAGGAGTTCCTGCTGGGCATGGGAAATTCCCACTCCCGTTAAAGGGACCCGTTAAAGGGCCCGTTTGGCTGCACACCGGCTGACAGAGGTTGGTTTGGCTGACAGTGTGGGCCAGCGTATAGCTCAGTCTTTTATAGTGCAGCTGTGACATGGTGTAGTTCCATGGCTGCTTTACAATTGGTTGAAATTTTATGGCAGGGTCAAGGTGTTCGGTAAGGGAGCTACAACCAGTGTGCCAAGTCCAAGGTAAGCTATTATCTGGGATTGGAGCAGTATGTTTGCTCTCATACTCTATTCCTATTACAGTATTCTGTGATTCTGTAGGAACTCAGTAAGAGTGTGAGTGTTTTTTATCTATAGTAGTGTTTTGTTTTTGTTTTTTTTGTTCTTGGGTTGGTGATTTTTCAGCACCATTTTAAAGGAAAACAGTTGAGAGCCAATGAGTGATCTCTGCTGTCTCAGATGTCTAATGCTCCCAGACACTGAACTTTAAGTCATTGACAGCAATTTGGAGGAATGTATTATAGTACAGAAATACCATAAACTGCTGTCAGATCAGATATATTATGCTTTGAAATGGGGAATTGGTGTGAGATTTTTACACTTAGGAGGTTTTTCTGTGTGGTTCCTAGTTGCAGCATATTCTGCTTGAATTGCCATAGAGGCACAGTGAACTGTTTTCTTACAAATTATAACCTTCCATGTGAGTTTCTGTGTTTAATCAGAAGCCTTATTTCTTGCCTGTTTCTCACCTAGTATTTTAGGCTGCTGTGGCCTTCTTCATTCTTAAAATGTCTGTGTGCTTCTAGATTTTCACTGCATGGTTTCAGATCACTTTTTTTTTGTTCTGAGCCCATATGACTGAAGTGACCTCTAAAATGAACTTAACTGTTCAACTAACGGCTTAATTTGAAGGCGTATACTTTTATTTAAAGCTTTATAAAAAGCAGTCCTGTAACTAAACTATTTGACAAGCCAAAATGAACTCTGGAGTTAAGAGTCCGTGTTTGCAAGCTTTCTTTTAGGAACTATGTAACATTTTTATTCTCAAGTTGTAGTACCTCTGAATTCTATGTTAGTGACTTGCGACAGGGTAGGTAGGCATCTGCATCCTCATTGTTTTTTCAGACTAGGTACCAGTAACCTATTAATATTGGCAGAAGGGTTTGCCAAAATTTGGCTTAAGTTTGCTTTACATTGCTGAAACTCAAGTGATGAATTTTAGTTAGTTAGTTTTAGGGAGGCAACACAGAATTTTTTTGTACTTTAGAGTAAAATGAAAAAAAACCCAGCATAGTGCGTGGGAGGAGGTGTGTTTATTTCTTTTCTCCTGGTTTTCCCCTCTCCTTATTGTTTGTGTTTGACTTTTTTCGAAATGTGTTAGACTGAGGAGTAGAGTCTCTTGTGAATGCTGAGTGCATTCTTGGACCTTGGTTTGAGCTGTTTCCTAAGTTTCTGTGGGTTGATTTCTGTGATTCAGTAGCAGCAGAACTGATGGCAGAACTTAAAACTCTGTGCGTCTTGCGAAAAACAGCTGTTCGACTGAAATTACTTAAACAAATATGTGTATACTGGGTGATGAGTAATGAGCGACACTGTACCTTTTCTACTTCTGAGGAAGGATCCACTTAAAAGTTTAGGAGAGGAGCAGTATTCCCTATCAGCAGGTCTCCTCCATGTGCGTATATGTAAACAAGTCTTCAGACTTGTTTTTTAAGACTACTGTATTGGGATATTTGATGTTTTCTAAATATCCTTGAAAATAGCACTGTTTCTATATGTAATGTCTTTTGAACAAGTCCTTCCTCATACACACATTCCTTTCACAGCACAGAACAGTGTTGTTATACTAACAAAACCCCCCAGCTGTGCCATATTGCATTATAATGGCAAATAACAGAATTCTGGAAATCAGTGTTTTCTTCTTTATAGGTGTTCTCAGATGTTACTTTCTGGCACCAGTGTTTTGCAGTTACCATTACAAGTTCATTCAAGGCTATAATTTAGAAAATAAATATCTGCATAGTTTTGGGAGGTTTATTAAAATCATTATTTGTATTAAGGCAAGTTTTCTGGTCTTACCTAACGTTGAACAGAGTCATTGGGTGAAATTTTTTTGGTATGTTTTTATCAAGTAGACTGGATAGTCCTGATGTATTCTAGGATAGTGCTAAGATAAAAATACTTACCTAGAAAGCAATTGCTTATGACAAATGCAAGAGTAAGCATCTCGAACTGTACTTAGGAATCAATACTGATATTGACTTTGAATAGAGAAGAACTTTGTTTGCTGTATGTTAAATGTCTGTAACCTTTTTCGAAAGAATATATTTGTGTTACAGACATATGTTACTGTTGCCTGGTTCCCAGAAGCAGATAACAGAGACGTGAGACTGGCTCATACCAGGAAGAGGCCTGATCCTGTAAAACCTACTGTATGAAAATAAACTCCCTGGACTAACTGGTAGAACAGACACTGATTTTGAGTTGTTGAGCCCTTTTTGGGTTCTAATGTCATCAGTTCTTTTTGAGGAACAAGTTGCATTGCATTCTCCAGAAAGATGAATTTAGGGTGGTTTTAGGTTCTGGAGCATAGCTTTTACTTTGGTATGTTTGTGTCTCCAAATTCATATTTTCCTGGTTATTGTCTGGAATGGTGGGGAATAAGTTGAATCATGTAATGAGAAGCAAGTTAAGCTTGATTTGTATTTCTTACAAGCTTTAGGTTTAATAGGGAAGAAGAATTGCTCTTTTGTGCTAAGTCTAGTAAAGAGGTCATTCTCTAGTGTCTGAGTCTAGCCTGGAAGGTGAAATGTCTGTATTCAGTTGTCTTTGAGACTTTTTTAAAGTAGTGTATGATATTCTACTAATTTCAGGATTTCCCTATCTGTAGATGTATTCAGCAGTGTAAAAGCAATTAATAATTTTGACATTATATTTTTAAGATTCTAATTCTTTTTTTGCTGCTATTAAATATTTCTAGAAAAAGTTAGTTAACCACATCAATAGCCCAAAATAATATTCTAAAATTTCATGTAGTTGAAGCTGAAGCTTTGAAACTGAAAGTAAGATTGAAGTCAAATACTGTCTGTAACTGATGGTAATAACAGAAAAGGGCATGCTGGTTTTAGATGTTTGCTAGGCAAACACAAAATTCTAAGCTCAAGGCTGTGGCCTAAGTAGCACCATGGATCAGATGCATCCAGAAAGCTCATTTTGGATGTTTTTCTTCTCAGTTCTACTTTATAGTTTTTAGTTGTATATTTTTTTCATCAGTTATGCTGTCATATTTAAAGAAATAAGCTGCTTTAGCAGAGGAGATGGAAGTTAAGAAAGGGTAGTGTATGTGGTCTGGGGCAGGGATGGATTTTTTTCTTGTGTCCTCTTTTCCTTTGAGGGCCGTTTACTTCAGTTTTGATGTTGAATTATATCTTAGTTTGTAAACGACTCTTACTGCAAGAGGTTTAGACAGGGTGATAGCTTCTCAAGCCATCTTCATTAGTGAAGGCTGCTTGTTGTAGAACAACAGACTTGGGAAGAAGCAGCCATCACAGTTAGGTTATTTTGTTAGTCAAAAAAATATAGATTAGTTACTTTAATCTGATTATCATGTGCATAGTAAGTTCATGAATGTAAACATCCTTGGTAAAGCTTCTGAATTCATGAAGTTATAACCTTTCTTACCCCACCTGGAGTACTGTGTGCATCTCTGAAGTCCTCAGTACAGGAAAGACATGGACCTGTTGGAGCAGGTCCAGAGGAGGACCATAAAAAAGATCAGAGGGCTGGAACACCTCTCCTGTGAGGATGAGCAGAGAGTGTTTGATTTCTTCAGCCTGGGGAAGCCTCCTGGAGACCTTATTGCAGCCTTTCAGTAATTAAAGGGGGCTTAAAAGAAAGATGGGCCCAAACTTTTTAGCAGGGTATGATGTGATGGGACAAGGGGTAATGGTTTTGAACTAAAAGAGGGTAGATTTAGACTACATATAAGGAAGAATTTTTTCTGCTGAGGGTGGTGAAACACTGACACCGGTTGCCCAGAGAGGTGGTAGATGCGCCCTGGCTGGAAACATTCAAGGTCATGTTAGATGGGGCTCTGAGCAACCTGATCTAGTTGAAGATGTCTCTGCTCACTGCAGGGAAGGTTGATCTAGATGGCCTTTAGAGGTCCCTTCCAACCCAAAATACCCTGAGATTCTATATTTTTTTTATTCATTTGTAGCAGTTCTTCAGGAAAGGAATGTGTTTGTGTTTTGTGGGGGGTTTTTTTGTTGTTTGATTCTGTGTTGAGTTTTTTGGGGGGGAAATGTAACATATAAGATTGATAGTTTGTAAAAATAAAAAAAAAAAGGGAGAGAAAAAACCCCTCACTGGTTTGGTGTAATTTTTGCTGTGGATTTTATAATCAGTATACTGTTTAAATAGTGAAAATTAGCTAGTCATTGTTAATTCTGTGTAAGATTTGGAAATACAGTTTTCAATTCCAGATACGTTTTTCAAATCCAAGTGATGTGTTTTCTTGTTCTTTCTTCAAGTTCTCAGGCTTCCATATTTGAGGTGATTGAAGCATTGTAATTTTTCTTTAGTGTGTATTTTGTGAGGATATTTGGTAAATATTTGGTAGTATTTATATGTCTGCCTTAGAACTATAGCTATGAAACTGAAAAGTTGAGACTTCTCTTTAAAAAAGTTTGAACTTCTCGTAAAGAATACATATAAGCAGGTGAATGCAGAAGTACCTCTTTAAAGAGGTGTTTGCAGCCTTATCTTTTAATTACAAGACTGACTCTGCAAGTTAATGTATCAGTGCTACTTCATGGATATTGAGTGAAACTCTGCACATAGGTAGATTTGAGTTATGGCTTTAAAGAGCCTCTTATGTACTGACATTTATGCAGCTGAGCAGCAAGGTGGATGAGGGAAGTGATTAGACCAAAAATAAAAGCAGTTTTAAGGGTTGTTTTCACCTGGATCATCCCTCCAAACCGTTTAATGACATAGTAACACTAATGCTTATGCAAAAGGAAAGGCACAGAAGTACAGACATGAGAGTAGAATTGCTGTTCTGTGTCTTAAATAAGCTACTGTGAAACCATCGTTCCTGAGTTTATACTGTCTTTTGGTATATTTTGACATTGGCAGTCGCAATGGTTGCCATTCTAACAATTTTATAGATATGCTTTTCAGCAAACTAGTATGTGCTTTAGCTAAACTTCAAGAACAAATACCGCTTGATTGGTTAATTTTGTCCAAAACAACTGTAAATGATCGAAGGAATGCAGTTGTGATGCTTTTTGTGTGCTGATTATTTGCAGACTTTATTGTATCTAAAAAATTTTCCACGGAAAAGTCATTACTTGGAATAAGAAGTTAAAAATCCAGTCCTTAAAGCACTGTTGAATGTTCTGTACTATGTGAGGGAAAGATGAAATATAAGGTTGTGGAATGTGGGTTTAACAGGCTTATTGTTGGGACAAATGATGTTAATACCTACTTGAGGAAGGAGTGATCAGAAAATTTACGTTGAGATTGAAATTCTAGTACATGTGTAAATAAGTGGTGTTTTTTTTTTCCTAGGCTCTCTTCTTCTGGAGTCCAAAATTAACCCGAACACTGCATACCAGAAGCAACAGGTAAAAATACTATTTTTTTTTTTCCTTGACATACAAAGCCAAGTGCTTTAAGTTTAGTAATAAAGTGTTTTGGTTTTTTTGCCTCTATTGCAAATTATATTTGCAAATGTTCTTGTACCAAAAACAGGAGGCAAGGTAATTCTCAACATTTTTGTGTATTTCATGATACACGTGTGTATTTTTCTCTGTGTTTTTTGTCAAGTCATCCGTATAACTTGTACTGTGTTTTACACCAAAAAATGCTTTGGGAGAGGGGTAAAGCACAGTTGTGAAAATCACAAAGTAAATGAGGTTCCTGAGGATGATAGTATCTGAAACTTACTATCATCTGGCTTTTATCTTATATTTCAGATACTACAACTTTGTATTTTACTTACGAGGAAACTAGAAGGCTTTAAATCTGTGTGCATGTCTACGTTTGGCTTTTACTTGGAAGATGAGTAGGGGTTACTACTGCTTCAGACCATTGTGTATACATAGAAGCAGATTCTCATCTCTAGTTTGCACTTTCCTTCAGTTATTTAAGCCATACATTGTGAGCCTTCAAATAATGCTGCCAAGATGGGTGAGAAGTGAACTGTAGGTCTCGCACTTTATTTGCTGTTCTTACTTCATGAATGGTGAGAATCTTAGAATTGTTGAACTAGATTGTATTTTGTTGCCTGTCTGGTCAACTTAGACTTGCTAAAATCCCATCAGGTACAGTTCGTGTACTAAAACACTCTTCTGTCTTTAGCTTTAGTAGTTTATTATAAGCGTTGAAATCTGTAGTTTTACTCACAGGGCAATCCCAGTGGTTGTGCAGCTGCAGCTCTTTGTAGGGTTTTATGTTGAACTGAATGGAGAGAACCAATCTGGGTTTAAAATACACTTCCTTGGAGAATTTTAACTGTGTCTGCCCCTTGATGTAATTCATCATGCACCATATAAAGTCAGTACTGAACAACTAGTAAGGCCAATTGGGGTGGAGAATCAGTTGTGGGGGCTAAGAAAGGACAAGACCAGGAAAAATGCTAAGCAAGCAAACTCTTAGTTATAATCCTGGCTAGCTTGAGGTCATGGTTCAGTGATACAGTAACCGGAGCTTTAGAACTCCTGAAATGACATTGACTGTTTCACAGCTCTATGGCATAAAGCGTTGATCTGAGGTTCAAGTTTCATATCAGTGGGCTTTCTGCCAGATCAAATATGAAGCCTACTTAAAGTAGGCATAAAATTGTAAGATCAGTGTGAACCACAACAGCCTGTCAGTGCAGCAACATTTCACATCTCTTTTTACTACTCTGGGTCAGACATGCATTGCAGTCTAGCACCACACAAACCAATACTGGTGACTGAAAACATGGCTAGAGAAATAAAAATGTTAAGCATAAATCTGTCCTGTTAGATCAGCACTGTGCTTTTTCTGTGCTGGAGAAGTAAAATTGCTGTTCTTGGAGCTTTCAGATGTTGCATAGAGAGAAATTTATATTTGTAAGTAGATTTTTCATATTATTTAAGCAAAGCAGTATGTGATACAGACTAAATGTAGGACTCCACTCTGAGCCTTAGAAATACCAGATCTTTCTTGGTGTGTCTATTAATTCTACTTTGTAGCATGTTGTCTTTCAGGTGAGGCCTCCTTATCCTTTTACTTAGTGAAAGACAAGTTCTGAGTTTAAACTGAATTCCATATGAGCTGAGCTTGGAGCTTAGCAGCTAGAAGGAAGAGTTACTTCTTTCCAGATCAGTGTATTAGAACTCTGAACTGCCTAAACTCACTAAACCACGTGAAAATCATCTTAGTACTCTAAATCCCTCTTCAGAAACTGCTGAGGCTCTGTCAGCAGCAGTTTCAAGCCACATCATGTAAGACCCACTTGTGGAACTGCGAGATGGAAGAGTGAGTGAGATCTTGTTTTGGCTGCAGAATGCCACTTAGATCACCACAGCTACTTGTGAAATTGCAGCCTGAGATAGACTTAATTTTTGAATTTGCCTCTAGTTCTCAGTTGCACTTATAAAATGTAAAGAAAAATCTCCTCAAAATGTAAGGCACAGAACTTCAAAATAACGTTTGAGTGTAAGGGTCCTGCCAGCCTTTTATCTCAAGATTTTGTTGGGAGGATGAACCTTTATTCCCTTTTAAAGGGGTACACAACTGTACATCAGAGCTGTTTTTGCTGTAACATACCTAGCATGGGGCTTGTGGGCACTTCGGATATCTAATGGAATAAATGGATGAGTTCTGACTTTGGTCTTGACTGACGTGAGGAGAAACAATCTTGTGAGAAGAAACAATCTTTTATAGGACCAACTAATGTAACTTCTGGAAGGAAGAAGAGATACCTGATAGTTAAGGTCTTGGGGAAACTTGCTGTGCTGGTTGCTTTGTGTTCTTCAACAAGTGTCCAGATAACCTTGGAAGAGCTTCAGTATTTATCACACTGGTGAAAGAACTTTCTACCTATGCTGCACTAACAGTGTACTGTGAAACAGATTGTCTCATTAATCTTTGATATGATAGATATGCAATCTGAGGGTGTACGTAAGTATTTTTAATGTTAACTGTCACAGCTTAGATCCTTATTTGTTAAAAATAATAGTGTGAAGACCCTGAGTACAAGTTTCACTTGCTGCCTCTGTTCTCTTGGCATGTAAAAACATCAATGGAAAGAAACCACTAAAAAAAAAAAAAAAGTCAAACCAACACAAGTCACATGCTGTGTTCTTGAGCTTCAAGTAAAATTTTGTCAAATTGTTTGTGTTGGATTTCTTGTAGTTTAGGATTGAAAGTAATGACTGCCTTTTATTGTGGATTGTTCAACTGTTTGTGTCCAGAAAAATGTTCATCTAATTGGTGGTAGATAACAACTATCTACTTTACCCTTTGGAGAGGAAGAGTACTTGGCAGATCTGCAGACTTCTTTCTTCTTTGTACATCCCTTCTGCAGAAGTCCCTTCTGCTCAGGGACTTTTTTCATACATCGGCATGATCTTGAGGTACTTCAGTTTGCACAATCTAGTCTCTGGTCTTTGCAGACTTACCAGCTATATAAATGCTTAAAATAATTCCTTAAAGCATGAAACACACAATCTTTTAACTTTCTTTTCACTAGTCAGATAAATTAGTCTTTCTCTCACGATGAAGTCATTTTCTGCTGTGTGTTCAAAAAGAAAGATTTGCCTGTTTATCTGATTCTGTAATGCAGAGTTGCTGCCAGTGGAAGTTTTTGGATGCTCTGAATGGTGTACTTACTGGGAAACTTACACTAGTGCTAGAAGAAGGGCATCCGTATGATGGAAACAAGCTAGAAAGAAAACAGCTTGAGAAACTGATGTCCTGGGGCTCAGAAGAAGGGCTAATATTCCTTATGTTAAGGTAGGATTTGTAGGAAGAAGATTTTCTTCTGAAAAAGCAAAATGTACATCAGCACAGCCACTTGGTATCCTGACTTGTACTGCTGTTTAGGGCTTTGTGTTAAGCTTTATTGGTATTCTTAATTTAAAACATTACAGTAGTGGTCCTCTTCCTATGCAACCTTAAAGGAAAAATAGACTGTGTATGTACTATTTATCTAGGGAGAAAGCTGATATGGGTGTCAACTAGGATATATACTTTTCAATGTACTTTGGCAATGCTTTAGCAATAAAGCCGTAAAGACTTACATCCTCAACTTTATTTGAAGTATGTCCATGTACATCCTGTAACCCAGTGATGAAGTCTGTATTGCATCTGATTTTGTGCCTGAAACAAGGAAGACTTGAGTTGCTTCCAGCTTCAAGCTAGAGAGTCTTGTCTCTGCACTAGAAACTTCAGTGTCTTGTGTCCTCTACTTTTGCAGTCCCTTTTTCAGCTCCTGCCCTTGCTGTCAGGACAAGTGAGCCAACAATGAAGCTATTTCAATAAAGCTCATGCGAGGTGCCCACACAGCCACTCTGTCACTTCCCCTACTTCACTGAACAGGGGGAGAAAATAGAATGAAGGGCCTATGGCTTGAGATAAGGACAGGGAGATCACCTGCAGCTACTGTCCCAAGCAACAGATTCAATTTTGGGGAAATTAGTTAAATTTATTAACAGTCAAAACCAGAGAAGAGCGATGAGAAATAAAAGCAGATCTTAATAATACCTTCTCCCCTACCCCTCCCTTCTTCCCAAGCTTAACATCACTCCCAACTTAGTAAATTTGCAGATGACAGCAAGCTGGTGGGGAGTGTTGATCACCTGGAGGGCAGGGAGGTGCTGCAGAGAGACCTGGACAGCCTAGGTTGATGGGCCAAGGCCAACTGTATGAAATGCAACAAAACCAAGTGCAGAGTCCTACACTTTGGCCACAGTAATGCCCTGCAGTGCTGCCGACTCGGGGAGGAGTGGCTGGGGAGCAGCCCAGCAGAGAGGGACCTGGGAGTACTGGTTGACAACCAGCTGAACATGAGCCAGCAGTGTGACCAGGTTGCCTGGAAGGCCAATGGCATCCTGGCCTGGATCAGGAACAGTGTGGCCAGTAGGAGTAGGGATGTAATTCTGCCCCTGTGCTCAGCCCTGGTGAGGCCTCACCTTGAGTCCTGTGTGCAGTTTTGGGCCCCTCACTTCAAGAAAGGTACTGACATGCTGGAGCAGGTTGAGAGGAGAAAAATAAGGCTGGGGAAGGAACTAGAGGGAAAGTCCTGTGAGGAGAGGCTGATTGTGTAACTTACCCACCTGGATGGTGCAGGGGGATGGGGAATGAGGGTTGTGGTCAGTTCATCAGTTGTTGTCTCCACTGCTGTTTTTTCCTTTCCTGGAGGAAGCTGCCTCACTCTTTAGTGCCTCCTCCTCACTCGCCGTGGGGTCAGTCTCACAGGAGATGGTCTTCATATGCTTTCTCCAACGCAAGTCCTCTCACAGGAGACAGTTCTTGACAAACTGCCCCCATGTGAGTCTCTCCGTAGGGTGCAGTCCTTCGGGGGAAACTGCTACAGCACGAGTCTCCTGCGGTGTCACAAAAGTCGTGCCAGCCAGTCTGCTCCAGCGTGGGCTTCTCTCCCTCTCTGGGCAGCAGCCTGCTCCAGCGCAGACTTCCAACTGTGCCACAGCCCTCTTCGGACATCTTCCCACTTGGGTGTGGGATCCTCTGTGGGCCACAGGTGGACATCTACAGCCCTGTCACCTCCATGGACTGCAGGGGGACAGCCTGCCTCACCATGGTCTTCACCATGACCCAGGGGACTCGACTCTACTGCCTGGAGCACATCCTCCCCCCCTCCTTCTTCACTGACCTTAGTGTCTTCATATATTCTCACTCCTCTGTCTCTCTGCCAGTTGTTATGCAGAGTTATGCAGTGTGATGCAGAGTTTTTTGAGGTCATTATTTTGGGTGGTTTTTTTTCTACTTCTTAAATATGTTTTCACTGAGGTGTTCCTATCATTGCTGATAGGGTCAGCCTTGGCCCGCGGTGGGGTCCGTCTTTGGAGCTGGCTGATGTTGGCTCTGTCAGACCTAGGGGAAGCTTCTAGCCGTTTCTTGCAGAAGCCACCCCTACAGCCTCCCTGCTACCAGCATCTGGCCAGGCAAACCCAATACACTAAGAGAGCAAGGACAAGCAAGTGGTTTTGTGGGGTGAGGAAGAAACAAGAGTAGTGACTGCTCTTGGTTTTGGGATTGTTGTGTTTTAAATGATCCCACCACTTTCCTTTATCTTCACATGTGTTTTCCCGTGGAATCTAATTGTTCTGCTGTTTCTGGGTATAGTCACTAGGCAAGTGAATTGAGGTTCTGTTACAGAACTAATAAACTGATTTTATCGCATGTTATTCATGGGAATGTAGCTAAGAAATCACTAACTGAAAAGTCATATGTGATTGTAAAGCTTTCGCACAGCCTTCCTGTGTTGATTTTCCAGTGGAGGCCAGCAAGTGCCATAGGCCTAAATTGTAGGAAGAGATTAATTTGCTTTTTAAGACCAAAAGTAAGAATTCGTGGAAGACCTCTGTGTAATTTGAGGGACTGTTAATTCTTGAGAGTAGCCTAGATCTCATAAAGATGCCGAGAGAATATTTTAGAGCTTCATAGAAGACTTTTATTCTCCCTGGATGTGAAGACTAATGAGAGGGCATTGTCAAACAATAGCTGTTTTCTTGATTTTATCACATTAGGAAAGAAATCGTAAATGAGTTTTACAGCAGAATCAAGTTCTGAATAGTAGTTGCTCTGAAATTCGTTACGAAATCCCAGGGCTTGCTTTGGAGATTGTATGAATGCTGTGTAACACACCTGCTAATCTCTTGCTAAAAGCTAATAAAACTTATTTAATGTCTAATAAAAGCATTTCTTCTGGTGAGTGTTACAGTGAGAAGTTGAGACTGGTAGAGTGTGTTCAACAACCTTTCTATTCAGGAAAGTAAGCCTTTTGGAAATAATTTCAAAAAGTGAGGAGAAATCGTGTGGCAATAAACCTGTAGCACACAGTAGTCCTTCCCTTGGAGAAGCTCCCTGCTTCTCCAGCCAAAACTTGATTCATGTGAACTTGATGCAGCCAACGAGACAAGCAGCAGAGAAATCCCTGATTCTATTCTGAAGAAGTTTTGCCTCAGGCTGTATCTTTACCTTCATTGGTAGTAATGATAAATACCTCTTTACAGGAATGTTAAATACATAGGTCTTCTGAAAAGAGGCCATGCTCAGAATTTTTGCAATAATGTGAAGACAAATTTATATGAATGATCTTTCGGAGACAGTGAATTTTGTATGGGCCAAGCTAGTGATGCCACATCCAACTGACACTATTGTCAAAATAATATTTTTGCAAAGCAGCAGATTATTTTCAAAGTTGGAGTAAGATCATGAACCCTCCATAAGTAGTTTCCTGATTATCATCCTATTTAAAAAAACATCTTGCCAAGAACTATTATGGATTTTGAAATATATGAGAAGGTAGGATTCTTGCAAAGCACTCTGTGTAAAAGCCTTCAGTGATAAAATATTTGTCCACGTTTATGACTGAGTTCACACAGTGAACAGTTTCAGATTTTAGTTATATTTAGCAACAAAATGGGTAAGAACAAATTTTAGATGTTTATTTTAGTCATCGCATCCAGTTCCTTGTCTAGAGGCTAACATTTAGTATATAAGGCAAAAAAAAAAAAGGATGTTTTTGATCAAACTGATCCAGAACTGCTTTTATGAATCATATAAAACTGTAGATTTCATACTCATGGAGAAGTAACATGCAAGACTCATCTCCTTAACCTCTCTAACCAATAGCTGTTATTACTAAGCATATTTATTCCCAGTTGTGTTTTCTCTTTGAATGGAAGAAGCAGTTTTAAGAAATACCACTTGATTTTTGAGGTTGCAGAAATTCACATTTGGTGTTCGAAAGCAACAGCTAGTCCTATTCCATAGCTGAGAGATCCATAGTATTTAGTGAATTCAAATTATACAGAAGAGATTTCAGATAAAATACATAAAAGAACTCCTTTAAATAAAACAGGCAGAAACTAGACTACTCATGTTTTTTTTACATCTTGAATTTCCTTCATTCATTTCTCCCTACATGTGTAAGTCTTGTACTGCACTTCTATTTGATGATTATAAGCTTTGTAGTATTAAGAAAATGAAGTTACTTTAATAATTGTCTATATTTAGCAGTGAATTCAAACTTTGACTGAACTCTGCAACGGAGTGAAGTCCATTTCTTGCTTTATTTCGTGTTCTCTTTTTTTTTAAAAGCCCTTTGAAGCAAAAAGGATGTACTAAAGATCTAGAGAGTAGCAATTGATAGATTTCTGTTGAGGCACTGGTATTAATCTGTAATAGGAAATATCTGTGTGATAAGACAGCAGATAAATAATCATTTGAAATTGTTAATTTTAACAATTGGAAAATACTTTTAAAATATTAATAAACCAAACTTGATGATTACTGTTCTGCTGCTCAAGTTTTTTCTTTTAACATTTTTTTTTGTTTGCTTTCTAAAAAAGAAACAATTAGAAAAATAGATCACAGAATCACAGAATGTTAGGGGTTGGAAGAGACCTTGAATGACTGTCTAGTTCATACCCTCTGCCAAAGCAGGATCACCTAGAGTAGGTCAGAATGTAGAAGTGAAAAAATATCTCTGAGCTTCCATGTATGATAGTGGATGAACTTGTTTAACAAGAACAATTGCTATACTGTGGCCAGATACACTTCTATACGTCTGTGACTATATAGTTTTCAAAAACAGCTTTACCTTTGTGTCTTCCTTTTCGTTTTTCGCTGCCTGCTTCTTCCCTCCACCCCTTCTCTCCCCAGAGGAAAAAGCCAACAGATAAACCTGTCTTGGTCCTGTGCTGGATTTTATTCAGAAATGTAGAGCTTTTGTTTATTCAACTTACTATAGTCAGTGTAGAAAGCATTGTCCTTATTTGCATTCTTTTATTTATGTTCCTATTTTTCAGATGTGTTCTTATAGAGAAGAAAATACATTTTGGTCTTTTTTTTGGTTAGAAATCTAACTGTTTTCACTTAAGTGGACATGTAATTAGACAGGAATCTTGCAGGTTCTGCTAGGGTCTGCTTAAGATTTAGTGTTAGGGTTGGATTTTTTTAAAATTAAATAATCACTACTCAGTAGGAACTGATGAGACACTGGCCTTGAAAATTACTGCAGTATAAATACTAATTGCAGAGATTGATGTGTTAGATCTTTAACCTGATACCTGCAATGAATGCTGCAGTAAGGTACATACTGTTTTCAAAGGATGGTAAAAACCAATATTTTTTCACCTTCCTTTTCTAAACTTTGGTGAACTCTTGGTTTTTTTCCTTGCTCTATAGGAGTCAGCAGTACTAGGTGCTGTCAATCTGTTATTACCAGAGTATTTGCACCATGACCTGTCTTGTAGAGAATAAACTATTAATTGTGACTTTCTTCTTCCTTTTATATTTTGGAGGTGGTCTTCCTAAATCCCTTTCTTCTGTGTACCACCTCTTCCTCAACCCTTTGGAAAAGGAAAAGGTAAACTATTTGCCATTTGCAAGGTAAAGCCATTAGTGCCTCTGAAGCAGTATAGCTGCTCTGGTAATGGCAAATTGATTATATTGTATTGCTATGGAGCTAGCTGATGGTGCTATTTAGATTATAGATTAGTTTAAGGAGTTTTCTAGTAAGTGCTTATCAAAATCTAAATGTAAGATTTCTCTTTATCCTTAGTATTTGTTTTAAGATTTGACATAAATGAAGCCTCATTAATAAACTGTCTTAAGTTAAACTTAAGATGTTTTACAAATACTTAAAATTAATTCCTTTAGGAATAATCACTATATGCAAAATCTCTACTTAATGAAGGAAAAATGCTCTGTGGTTCTCACTGAAGTTTAAGTAGAAAAATTCTTGTGTCTGTTGTCCTAGTGAGAAAATGCATGCTTTAGCAATTAACTGAAATAATGCAGTTTCATGGGGCTCTGTGTATTTAATGTGGCTGTATTTCAGCTAGCTGTTACAGGAAGAGAAAAGCATTTTAAAATAAGACTTGATTCAGTATGTAGATAATGCAGATTATGTTTTCTTCTCTTTTTGTGCTTTTTAAAAGAAAACCTAAAAGTTATTTAGCAGACTGGAAACTATGGCATCAGATACCTTATTGGTGTGCAATATTGCTGTTTGCAGCACCAGCTTCCACTTCCATATATTGTCTTTGCATGCAGTGTGAGGGCTCTGATAAATTCTTGAACTATTCCTGTAAGTACATGTGAGCTAAAATGTTTAAGTAGTAAACATAGCTAAGCAATTTCAACTAACTTCTAAAAATCTCGTTTAAAACATCCTTTCAGAATTATAGTTTGAAATGTGAAAATGGTGTGCGTGGCTCAGTGGAACAGGTACGCATGCTCTTAGGCAGTTAGCCGTCTGTATGTTCCAGTTTCTGTTCTTGTTTAAAGTTTTCAGGCATCTTGAGGCTTTTTTTTTAAGCAGTTGTTCTGTACTTTAGCACAGTGTCTCCTGGGGCCTATAAAAAATAAAATATGATCATAACTTTGATCCAACAAAAGATGAGCAGTTTTATGTGGTCCAGCTGAAACAGTTTTTTTAAAAAAAATCCAAGACCTGTTGCTTTTGTTTCCATATTTTATCAGAGGATGCATTGAGGTAAAAGTACATATACTAGGTCAAGCTTTTTGAGATTTCCAGTTTGTGATCACATGAATTAAGATCTAAAACTTTGAGTATCTTCCTGGAGCTTCCTTATTCTGATTTATGCAGAAATGTTTTTAATCCTAAGAGTCTCAGAATGTGTACAAATCTTGCAAAGTATGATGATTACATTTATATTGTGATGCTGTCTTGTCATAATTAGATGCCAAGCTGTTTTTATTTTTAAGTTTTACACTTTAAACACTATTAATGTTTGTAAAATTTGAAATACATTGCCTGAAAATACTCTTCCTCTCTTTAAAGGATACTTTGATTGTGTGGTCTGAAGCTGAAAATTATGATTTGGCACTTAGCTTTCAAGAAAAAGCAGGATGTGATGAAATATGGGAAAAAATATGTCAGGTAAGTTGGATAAATGTAAGATCAAGACAACCTAAATCATGTTAGTGTTTGTGGTTTAAGTTTTTAGACTGTTCCAAGATGTGAATCTGAACGCGATAAATAGAAGCTAAAAACTATCATCTTGGCCACCTCCTCAGATTTTCCATTCTTGAGTTTGAGAACTTCCTCCTTCCTCTAGAAATTTGATATGAACTTAAACTATTTCTGGGCTATTTTTTTAGAGCAACTTCAAGCCTTTTTGCTTAACTGCTTTTTAGCTCTATTATCACCCAAGGAAGTTTAACTCAAAATGAGCGCTTAAGAAGTTCCATAACAATTAATTTCATAATTAACATTTTCCAGGTTGATCAGAAAGGAAAAGATTATCTGTCCAAAGTCTTACTGTAGAGAGAATAACGTACATGAGCTCCTAGTGAATTTTGTAATGTATTTCTCAAGGATTTAACATATCTTATTCATATTTCTTTTTCTACACTTCTTATTATTTTCTTTTTCTTATTTTAGGTGAAGGGAATATTGAGTTTCTCACAAAACTTTTTTCCATGTAAATGTGACAGTGTGCTTCTGTTGACTGTCACGGTATGAAAGATTGATCTGATAGTTGAAGTAGGAGGTAGCTCTATCCCTGTATTATCACTCCAAAACTGTAATTCTTACAGTTTAAAGAAATCAAACTATTTATATGTAGCATGTATGTATTTTAATATGCACAAATTAACTCTTTGTTTTACCACTACAACTGGATGACTATATAGTCACAGAATCAGTATTGTTTCTGGGTAACATTTGGTCAGGTATTAACTAGTGACCATTACCCAAAAGAATTTAATCAGTATATTTACTGATACTAGTTCAATTTGTTATTTCTTGTTTGGATTTTTTGTTCCATACTATGCTGCATTAGGTGAGGTTTCTCTAAATTTGTTGAATTGTCTCTCTCTATGCTCTCTCAGTTCTTGAAAAACATCTCTCTCTCTCCCCTCTGTTCTCACCAATTTCAGAAAAAAAGCAAAAGAAATCTGTTTTTGTAATTGCATGTGTGTAGATCCTTACTTTTTCTTGGAAAGCATCTTTTCAACAGTGCACCACTTACTTATATAATTACAGAAACATTTACGGGAACCTTATCAGTCAAAGGACCAAAAGTTGGGGACAGAAAGCAAGTGGGGGAAAGGGGAAATGACGTTCTTTAGAAACACCCAGATAAAAGCCCAGCTTCCTCAGCCTCATGTGAAGATCTAATATTTTTGTTAGAAACCAGTGTCTTTATATCCTATTTTGAGACTGTGCTATTGTATTTGTGTCTAGTGTGCTTTAAAGATCTTAACTTCCTTAGTCGTTAAAAGATTCTTCTGAAAGGAAAACTTTGATAACACTTAATACTGGAAGCGATTGCTGATGTGTAAGTATTCTGCTATTCTACACAGCAGTGCCTTCCAGGATTTGACATATTTCACTCCAAGCAGATAATACAATTAAGATAGTGTTAAGGCTGAAACGCTGATGCCCAAGCATCTCTGTTTGTTTTTTTCACTAGTTCTTACTTTACATGGTTTCCTTGTTGTATCTCTAGGGAGATCTTTGCAGATCCTGTGCCTTGTTTTTCTGACAGCTTCAGGTTTCCGCTATTTTGTTAATTTTGGTTTGAGATTTTCTGTTCTTAAGAAGGTATTCTGTGCCTCTGACTATTTAGAAAGTGCTCGGTAACAGATTTTGACTTGCAGCTCTCCAGAACTTAAAAAAAAAAAATTAAATTAGTAACATTGGCCTCTCTCCTCTGTTCGAGGTAGCAGAAGCTTTGAGAAGTATCAAAAGCAGTTAAGTGGCCTATATATAAATGTTTAAAGCTGTCACTGATTTGCATTTGAAATCTTGTCTGCAGAGAGTAAGGACTGGAAATAAATAGCTTAGTTCAGTAGTTTATCAAAAAGTTATCACCCATACTAGTAATTATGAATTTTCGCTTTTTATTTGAAGTTCTCAGAAAATCTAGCTTTTTCCTTTATTCTTCCTCCTTTTTATGGAAAACAAATAGAATTAAATATCTAACACAGAAATAATTTTGTAAAGCTTTCTGTTTGAAGAAATCTTTTGTTTTCCAGACCATCTGTACTTAATGTCAAACTTAACTTTGCACCTCTATTTTCGCCATACAAAGAAAAAGCGTGTGACATTGGAAATGATACTTTTAAAAAATGATGTTCAAGTACCAGTAAACAGTAAATCTCACTTTTTTGAACACATCTTACTTTGTAGGTTCAAGGCAAAGACCCTTCTGTCGATATCACTCAGGACCTTGTCGATGAATCTGAGGAAGAACGTTTTGATGATATGTCATCACCAGGTCTAGAATTGCCATCTTGTGAATTAAGTCGACTAGAAGAAATTGCAGAACTTGTGGCATCTTCACTGCCTTCGCCATTACGTCGTGAAAAACTCGCACTAGCACTGGAAAATGAGGGCTATATTAAGAAGCTCTTAGAAATTTTTCATGTATGCGAAGACTTGGAGAACATTGAAGGACTACACCACTTATATGAAATTATCAAGGGAATTTTCCTTTTGAACAGAACTGCACTTTTTGAAGTAATGTTTTCTGAGGAATGTATAATGGACGTAATTGGATGCCTAGAATATGATCCGTCTTTATCACAGTCACGGAAACACAGGGAATTTCTGACTAAAACAGCAAAATTTAAAGAGGTGATTCCTATATCTGATCCAGAGCTGAAGCAAAAAATACACCAGACGTACAGAGTACAGTATATTCAAGATATGGTCCTACCCACTCCCTCAGTTTTTGAGGAAAATATGCTATCAACACTTCATTCTTTCATCTTTTTTAATAAAGTGGAAATAGTTGGTATGTTACAGGTAAGTTGCAGAATTTTAGTCTCTTTGTTTGAGCTTGGGCAGAGAAAGTTGGATAATTTTTCTTGGAAAGATTGAGGTGCTTCGGTGGAACCTTCACTTCTGTGATTCTGAAAGCCATGTTGAAGTATGACATAAAAGGCATGGATTTCAGTATGGAGCTCTTAAATGTATGTTCCTAAATTCCGGATTTTGGACTAGGTTCTCTGTAACTGATTTAAATGGAGCAAATATATGTAGAATCCTGAATGAGGTTGTTTCGAATTAACAGTACTGTTTGCATTTCGAAGGGCTGATCTTGTATTTTGGGACTTTACAGGCACTACAGTTAAGGATAATTTTTGTCATGTTACCATGAAAAAAAAATCAAGTTGCTTGACCTAAATATTCTATTTCGCAAATATAATCTCATACAAGGATATAGCTGTTTCTAATTTTGGAGTAAATTAGATTAGCTGTTTGGAAAGTACAGGTTCAGAACATAACATTGCCTCAGGTGCTTGAATGGTTTCTTAGTTTGTCTTGTAAGCAAATAATACTACTTGTAATTACAGTTTTTCATGATCTGTGTCAGTGTAAATGTACAAAGATTGTGTAACGCTTTAGATATCATATCTACATGTCTTAAGTATTCTGTACCAACCAATGAACTTCCTGAACTGTGTAGAAATAGGTGACACCTATCTCTAACTCAGCAAAGAGTTACAGCACGTGTTCTAGTTTGCAGAAGTTAATTATCATTACCTTAATTCTCCTAACATTTAATAAACGAATAGCTGCTGCCTTTGTAGGGGCTGTCTGATCTGAAGAAATGGACAAGTGCTAGATGCTGCTGGTTACCTTAATAATTTTATCTTCAGTTGAATCTCAGAATGCGCCCTGTTTAATTTCATGAAAATTGGGTGTCAAAGGAGGGTGAAAGTTCCTTTTGCAAGCTCATAATGACAAATCATTGTCAAAACTAGCCCTCCTGACTTTTTAGCCACCACACTCAGTTGATCAGAATACTGATAGTGTTTAATCCACTCTCTTGGATCTCTTAATCTGCTGTGTCCACACATGGATTATTTGATAAGGAGCCAGATGTGCCAGACATCGCCTAGGCCTAGCGACTGAGGCGTGCGCCTTGTGGACAGAGCGTCAATCACTGGAGGCCTGGTGGAACACCTGGGACATCTTCAGTAGTGCTAGATCCCCGATTATGCCCACCCGAACCAAACTTTTTGTGTGTGTGTGCCCTTGACAAACAAAGTCACAAACGTGTGTCTGAGGGTCTTGGTCATCTTGGAGTGCCCAGTTTGAGGAAGTTTACAAGCCTGAGTTGGAGAGAGTGCTGAAAACGATTCAATTAAAAGGAGTCTTAGCTTGAGTATTCAGTATGACTACTGCCTTCTGAAACATCTTGACCTCTCTGCAAGGGTTGCTAAAGGCAAAGTCCTGAGGATGATACATTTTGACTTGAGGAGGTGAAGAATTATTCAGGACTCTTTGTGTCAGTGGCTGATTCCGAGAGGGATCTCGCACCTGAAAAGGAAACTGAGCAAGGAAAAAGGGGACCCGATCCTGCAAAATTGTTAAGGCTGTATTTGCCAAAAATCCCAAGGTAACATGATCGAGGACTAGCGGCTGATCAGTTTCCTTTTTTCTGTGTGTGTTAGGTTAATAGCTGTGAGGTAAGCTTGGGTTAGAATGTCAGTGTTTGGTTGCGAAACTTGTAGTTTACAGTTGAAATAGAGGCTCAAATCTGATTTTGGTTTGTTGTGTGACCACAGGTTTCTGAACCTTATCTTCACTTCTGGTGCTGTTGTCTATTGTTGAGAATAAAGTATACTCCCTGCACAGCAGAGCTGGAAGAATTAGCATTGCATAACTTCCAAAATGAGATAAATTGTTGAAGAGCTTTCTACAGCTTTGAGGAGTCAAGAGTGGTAGTGCATGAGCAAGAAAATACATCCTGTGCTATATTGCATTTCCTAATCCTTTCACAGTACAGCTCTGTATTGTTGAGGGGGAACCCCCTAAGTTTATAAATAAGAATCTGTTAGAAGTTATTTAACATTGATCAGTTCTTGGTTTGGGGGGAATTAAAAGAGGCTATCATAAATTATATGACCATCGCATTTCTAAGAGATTAAAAAGCTTGACTAAGTGATTGATTTTTCAGGTTTTCACAGCTCTAAACCAAGGTTTAAACCTACTTACCTGACACTTATTTATTCATTTATTTATAGAGCAATATGTCAGGTTGCAGTTTTCTATAATCTCTGCCCCCTAAAGTTTCATTCTTACTTTTCCTTTCTCCATCCTCCATTCTGACAGTCCATGTATAAAAGGTAAGATACTGTCCGTTCTCGTGTCCTTAAGCAGAATAAATAATATTCTAGAACAAAATTAAAAGGCTGCTTTTGTTAATTTCACGTCTGTGACTAATTCTTAAGGTCTTTCTTCCTTTAGTGTATGGTTTAACATGCTTTCTGTAGCTGATTGTATCACAGTACTTTGGGGGGGCCACGTGTAATGTCTTGAAAAATTTAAAGTTGTTTGTAGCTGGAGTTGCTGGCATTCATTATTTTAGATCTTAGGAGATCCTGGTGCTCACTAACCTTATGTGTGTACTTAAGAAGCTGTTTCTTTTATGAGTCATTTTTAGTTGCAGAGTTTCTGGGATGCTTCTTAATAGTTTATTGGGAGCCATGGATGAGTCTCAAGTTCTTAGTTAGCTGATGCATAGGACAGGTTGTTAATGCTTCTGCTCTTAATTTTAGGTTGTCTCTCCTGGACCACAGAGGGTGTGACAAAAGAGCCATCTTAGTAAATTTTACTTCTCGAATTAAAAGTAATCTCACTGAGCAGCTGATACCCTGTGACATATTGCAACAGTTGTGTATACAACTGAGTTGGTTTAGATTCTGTTCTTTTCCCTCTCACTGGCCGTTAAGGAAAGGAGAAGGAAAACTCTTCCTTCCACTATGAAAAAAAGATGAGATCTAAAGAGCCCCTTTCATGTCAGGCTGTGTATTAACTGAAGTAGCACTTTGCAATACCCTGATCTCAGCTCAGCTGTATGTTTGTTAGAGAAAAAGTGACTAGAAACTTGTACAAGCCTCTGTGCAGATTGTGCCTGTGTTTGTGACAGGCCAGGTGACTTTACTCAGAATTACTGTTGTGTGTTATTTAAGGCATTTGGTGTCATGATTGGACATTTACGATCAGTTTTTCAATTATAACTAGTGAATTCTATAAATAAAAATATGCTGATTCTTAAGAATTCTGGCTTTGTTAGGAGAGATTTTGGATGTCTTTTAAACAAAAATAAATTCTTTAGTCATGGAAGATACCTGCTTTCATGATTTTACTTTCTTTGGTAGGTAAATAACTGTTACCTGTTGTGTGGTAAAATCAAAAATAGAGAATTGTTCACGTTTGGCACCTAGGGCTATGAACTATATTCATCTCTCCTCCTTCATTACGGTTAGCTTTCCCATAATCTTTCTAAAAATGCTTTTCTGAGAAAGGGAGGTTAGTTTGTGATTTGTCTAAGGTATGTCATTTTAAGTAACTAAGTCAAGATCATGCTAAACTAGATACTGTTGGTCGTGATGGATAGTAAACCCGGGATACCAATATTTCCAGTCCACGAAATTAACTGCTTGTCGAAAGCTGCTCAGTTAGAGGTTTTATGATTCGCTGTACGTAAGATACGAAAGAGGTATATAACATTTTTTTCCAATTTCAGCCCCTCCTATTATGCTCTTACTGCTTGGGGTCCAGCCAGTTCTAGTCTTGAGATGTCATAGCCACCAAGAAACCTTGCTGAAACATGGAGTTCGCCAAGTGTTGAGAGTGGGGGTGGGAGAGGTAAGTGGTGTTTCTTGCTTTATATGACGCTCTTTTGCAATTTAAAAAATACATACTAATGTTCACACTGGAGGCCACCAGTTCTTTCCCTTTATATTATTAACTAGTTCTTAAAAAACAAAAACTTGCAAAACTGCGCCATAGAGTGAGCAAACACTATTTCCTTCCGTTCTCTACCCCCTTTCTCATTGGCATGTTCTTTGTGCCAGCAAGATCCTGCAGTGTTTTTTGCCTTCTAGAATACAAAATATTTCTAGGTTCACTTTTGAGTACATACATTTAGATGTCAGAGTCTTTATTTTCAGGAGAATGGAGGGTGGAAGGGGAAAATTGGACGTAGGTTAAAATAATTTATGTGTCTAGTAGAGCAGTGATCATATGGCGTTATTATACTGTTAAATCAGTTTTTTTAAGTACAAAAATCATATTATTGATAGTCCCTAGCTCCCTTTTCAGTAACTAAAAAATGGTTGGCATTTACGTACATCTGTGTATTTTACTAGATTTATACGTAACAGTAGGCTGGCTTGAATTTTGCGAGTGGTTTTACAGCTAGTTGCTTATTCTTAACAGAACCCCGTGAATGTAACTATCTGTACTTGCTTTAGAGGAAGAATTGTGTCAGTGCATCTTGGTAGTTTTGTCCAAATGCGTTAGGATTTAAACTTCTCCTGCTGGTCTACTGTTTTGCAGTAGTCAGCTCAGGAGTAACTCTGGAGATGTACTTTCAGCAAAATTTACCTTGCAATAAAATGTAAAAGGATACCACTTTCTGAGGGAAATGAGTTAGTGAAAGAAGCTTGCAATGGTGAATGCCAATGATTTCTGAGATTAACCTCTTCATAGTAGAAAACGCTTTTCGATGTTTACAGGAACTCCTAATGTGATTAGATGGATGCTGCTGCTGTTTCAATGTGCTGTCTCAAGTGGAAAGAGCGTATCGATAGCAAATGAAATCACGTGTGGTAAAGCAGTCTGAGATAAACATTTAAAATTGTTAAATCTTCTCATGTGGTAGCACAAAGGAATGCGTATTTAAAGCTGTAAATCTGCATTTGCTGGTAACATTTTCTGAAACTTTATCTGAAGTGAAATATTATTTCTGCCTAAAAAGAGTACGAAGGTGGAAAATAAGGTGGAAAGCATATTGGTTTTTCAAGCTTAGGTATCATTGACTTTTTGGCTGTTTTTTGAGAAAGGAATATTTTTTGTCATTTACCTGTAATCACAGCCATGAAGTATCTGATAACTCAAAGTTAATTCTGTTGAAGAGAGGACCACTTTTGAAGAATGCTTTAAGTGCCTTTTACGAGGAGGAGAGCTAATTAGTGTTCCTTTTAGGAGGAGGAGAACTAATTCGAAGGTTGAATCACATATAGAAATAGTGTCTTTTTTTGTGATCCTACTTTGTCTGTGGATTTTCTTGTTTTTAAAGTCATGAGTGACTAGTAGAAGACCTTGCTTAATTTTATCTTCATGAACTTTGAAAGGTATTAAATCCTAGGAGCATCTACTTAGATCTTGCAAAAATATTAATGAATATATTTAGTGTTTGGTATATGCGTAGTTTAAGTATTGCTCTATTGGTAATTTCTGTGCATGGAGAAAATAACTGGATGCTACAATTACCTCATAAACTCTTGTTTGCAATTTTATTTTATTGGAAAGTAGTTGTCGCCTTCACAGCTTCTAAGATTCGTCCAAATGGGTTTTGACACTTGTCTGCATGAAGAGGCCAGACACTACAAAGAATTATGCATTTGCGCTGTGTTCACAGACGTGTTTTGGGGGATTTTTGCAAGTAGGAAAAAAAAAGGGAAAACATTTAAGCTTGTGTAATTGTGCCAGTATATGCTGGGGACTGACCTGCTGGAGAGCAGTGTAGGAGAGAGGGCCCTGGGGGTTCTAGGGGACAGCAGGATGCCCATGAGCCAGCAATGTGCCCTCGTGGCCAAGAAGGCCAAGGGAATCTTGGGGTGTGTTAGAAGGGGAGTAGCTAGTAGGTCAAGAGAGGTCCTCCTGCCCCTCTACTCTGCCCTGGTGAGGCCACATCTGGAATAGTGTGTCCAGTTCTGGGCCCCTCAGCTCAAGAGAGACAGGGAAATGCTTGAGAGAGTCCAGCGCAGAGCCACAGAGGTGCTGAAGGGAGTGGAACATCTCCCTTATGAGGAAAGGCTGAAGGAGCTCGATCTCTTTAGCCTGGAGGAGAGGAGGCTGAGGGGTGACTTCATAAATGTTTATAAATATGTCAAGGGAGAGTGTCAGAAGGACAGAGCCAGGCTCTTTTCAGCGGCGTCCAATGACAGGACAAGGGGCAATGGGTACAAGCTGGAACACAGGAGGTTCCACAAAAATATTAGGAAAAACTTTTTCACTATGAGGGTGACAGAGCACTGGCACAGGCTGCCTAAGGAGGTTGTGGAGTCTCCTTCTCTGGAGACTTTCAAAACCCGCCTGGACGTGTTCCTGTGGATTTACTGTGGGTGATCCTGCTCTGGCAGGGGGCTGGACTAGATGATCTTTTGAGGTCCCTTCCAACCCCTGACATTCTGTGATTCTGTTGTTTATGCTTTGTGACTTCTAGAATACGTGAATTCTGCTCTCAGATGATGCATTCCTGTAGATTCTGGTAGCGTTGTACAGAAAAGTGTCTTTAGATAGCTGTCCTTATCAGTAGTTTTATAGCTTGAGAGAGAATCTTGTATTTAGAGTGTTCATTGCAATCACAGTTTTTCTATAAATGTGAGAGGGTTGGGGGTTTTCCCGTCAATAACAACTGTCTGCCTTTCAGTAAGCATCTGGAATGAAATAGTGTCTGAACGCATTTCAGGGCTAAGGTATAACTGTGAAGTTAGTAATAGTTTTTTTTTAATTTTCTTGGAATAACTATCGTTTACCTGCATATTGTCCAGTAAGGGTAGGATGTTTCGAATCGCTCGGATCCTTCTTAATTTGTCTAGTTTTAAATAGATCACAGTTCTTCTGAGGCCTAGAGATTTCCAAGAATGTATTTAATGGAGTTTGGGAGAGAGATGGTGTGGGAAATGCTTCAATATTCTATTTAGTGCAGAATTGTAAAATACTGTATTATAGTATATATGTGAAAGGTTGAAAAATGGTTACATATGAAACTTCTGCAAATTCTTCCTGAAACACTGTCAGCATTGAAGTCTTCATCATTTCCCAGTGTTTGGAAGTCCCCTCTAGAAGTCTAAAATCTTTGCAAGCCCAGTAACAGGGTGAGCAGGTTGTCCTCCGCTGCGGAGGAACATGGTGGGATCTGGTCAGGGTGCTGAGCTGGGATCCTGCCTGGGAGGTGCTACCGGCCGGGATCTGCTGTGGAACTGCAACTGCGGCTGCCCCACGGGACCAGCTCTGCCTCTGGGACTCTGCTGTGGGCTGTAAATGGGACCCACATGTCACCAGCAGTGCAGAGGCTCCTCCTCTCCTTGCACATTTTGACTTTAAAACCAATATTTGATGTTTTGGGTAATACTACATACCTTTCTTATACAGAAGTGCAGTCATCGTGACTGACTCACTTAAAGGCTGAAAATACCATTATTTTTACCCTGTGATAGTTCTAAGGTATTTTTGTGGTGTTGACCTCTGCTTACTGCCAGGTATTGCGAACGAGGTGAAAAATTCATTTCACAGAGAGAATGGAAGTAGAGGTTACACTTTCCAGATGGGGATAAGCATGCATCTTCTCATCAGCTTTGATAGATGAGGTTAGGTTTTCCATCTTGAGCAAAATAGCAAAAAGATAAATGAAAGCAAACTATTGAGCCTTTCTGAAATGCACTACTAGTGATAGAGAATAACTGGTATTTCTTCAAAATCACCATGGTTTATGTTGTTGGGTTTTCTTGTCACTTTTGTGTTTATTTTTTTTATTTGAGTAAACAAGTACATAATTATCTCTGCTGTGGTGTAGTTATGTTACCTGTAACATCTAATATTAGTTAAATATTAGAACAGGAAACTTACTAAGATAACAGCTGGACAGCAGGTGGTCAAACATCCTTGTATTCTTACATCACAGCTTAAGTAATGTTTCTTGAAATCAAAGACCTTAATAGTTGTTTTGAAGATGTTTGGCTGTTGCAATCTGAAAATCAAACTTTGTGTTTCCAGTGTTTGATCCTCCAGAGTGAATTTTGGCAAAGTTCAAATGAGGCCTCTTCTGTCTCTTTTTGGTTTGATTTTGAAGCAGTCACAGAAATAGCACATGAAATTGTGTCCAGAAATTTACTCTTCTTCATTCTCACTAGTCTGTTAGGTCATGTTAGAAGCGGAGCACAATTCAAACAGGAGGAAATGTGGTATATCCTAAATATAGAGTTTACCATCTAGTGTGGCAAAATGCCTTGTAGGGTAGTAGCTCCTGCCGACCTATTTTGGGTTTAATCTTTGTTGTCCTGTGTCACATACAGACCCTGGATGGGTTGTGACAGAGTTGTAGCTGCGGTAGCGCGGTGTGCTGTCAGAACCAAGGTTTTCACAGCAAGGCTGGAAAGTGAGCCTGGATGATTTGCAGGATGAGAAAGTTTGTGTGGATGTATCTGAAGTGCTTTCATGTTTCTACTTTATTCTGTGTAAACATAAGGAAGATTGGATTTCTAGCATTGTGTTTTTGGGATGGAGAGATATTGCATGTGGTGTTACTGACCTCACAGAAAACAGCATTCTGGCAGCATCTTGAAAAAACCGCATCTGATGGTGCAGATCTTTTTCAAACAAGAGCTGTCTTATGACTATATAGTATTGAGGAAAGGATGTGGGAAGGTTTATTTCTGTTTTAATAATCTTCCATTAGTTAGGACTGTAAAGGTTACAGGAAGCTGGTTCTTTCAGTCTAAATACACATATGTAATGTGTTGGCCGCTGTTTGTATAAGGTACAGCAGCATGAAAAATAATGGAAAGGGTTTTGATTGCTGCCAGCCAGAGTGCCCGATAAATGCGGTATGGAATAGAAGTGCTCTGATTTAGTTTCTAGAATTTACCCTTTTCACAGTGCTGGAGAGAAAGAATCTCGCCCCCTTCCTGCTATTAGGCAGCTCCTTTTGTCGTGTCCTTGCTTTAGTTCTGTTGCAAAGGTCTCATAAAATTTCAAAGATATGTATGTGTGTAGGTAGGGTTGAGTGGCAGATTATGTTTATAAATATATGTAAGCAGTGAAACAAGGGTATTGTAGTGTGGTTTAGGGTGATGGGCGTGTGACAAGGGTGAGGGAATTTAAAGAAGTTGAAGACAAAATCATGAGAATGGCAGTAGAAAACAGAAAAAGGATGGCTGAAAAGCAATACAAGATACATTATAACTGAGAATGACCTGTTGGAGGAGGGAGAGTGATGTTGAACATTGATGAAATCTCAAAAACAAGATTCATGTTAATTTGTTTGAAAATTCAGTTAGAAAGTTGATACTGGTGTGATTAACTACAGTACACAAGCTTATGTTCTCTTAATTGCAGGAGGCATCATTTAGAAAAACTTCATATTACATTTGGATGCCTTTTGATGTTATAAATAAACAAATGGTATTGTTTTGCCTTTGTAGGAAGATGAAAAATTTCTGACAGACTTGTTTGCACAACTAACAGATGAAGCCACAGATGAGGAGAAAAGACAGGAATTGGTAAGAAATCTACGAAATATACATAAAAGGGACAGTTACTAAAAATTGATACGAACATTTTTTTTTAATTACTGTTATATTATTCCTGTTTTCAGGTGAATTTTCTAAAAGAGTTTTGTGCATTCTCTCAAACACTGCAACCTCAAAACAGAGATGCTTTTTTCAAAACATTGTCAAATATGGGCATACTGCCAGCACTAGAAGTCATACTGGTAAGTCAGTTCATTTTTATTTGTGATAACACTTTTTGTTTATCTCCAGAGAGGTTTTTTAAAAAGTAAGTATGCCAGACTTCAGTCACATAGTTTACTGAAGTGTTTGTTAGTTTTCTAGTTAGTGTTTGTTAGTTTTCTAGTTAGTGTTTGTTAGTTTTCTAGTTAGCGTTTGCTTCATTTGTCTTGTCTTAGGTTGAGAATCAGAACATTTAAAATATTTTTGTAAAACTTTAAAAGCTGTTAAAATATGACATTGGTAACTGCCCTGACATTCTTACGTTCTTGTTTTCTCATTCACTTGCCTATCTTTACGGGCTACTTGGTGTACAATTCAGTAAGAAAATAGGGAAATGGACCAAAGGGCAGGGAAACCGTAAAATTTATTTTGCCGACAGTTGACAGATGTACAAAGAAGAGATCAGAGTAAACTCAGTTTTAGAATACAGTTTTAGTAGTAGTTAGGTATGACTTAGAAGTAGGGTTTAAAAGTCTCTTCTTTTAAGGGAACATAAACGATTTTATTTGACTTTTCCAGGGTATGGATGATGCACAAGTGCGAAGTGCAGCCACTGATATATTCTCATATTTGGTTGAATACAACCCATCCATGGTACGAGAGTTTGTCATGCAGGAAGCGCAGCAGAATGATGATGTAAGTAGAGGGTCCCCAGAAATGTGTGTATTATTATTATTTTTTGAAATTACTGTTCTCTATGTTTACAACTCTATTAATGACATGAGCCCTAGTTCTGAAGAAGTATGAAATATAGTCATGATGGTTACATGCTACTGAACTACCATGATTTTAGAAGTTTGATAGTCAGGTGAATGTTCACCTGGTCAAATATTCTCGTCCGTTGCGTGTAAACTAAAACAGGTTACCGTAAGCCACTGTTTTGATTAACACTGGCCATCATCCAAACAAAATAAAATGGTTTTGAATGATGTTCTCCTTAAAATGTGAAATGTAAATTTCAGTCTTCATCTAGCACGTACATCTGGTTTTAGTTTACTTGTAAGAAACCTGTGTTCAGTTTACTATCACTTATATCGAAAGTGGAATTAGGGTCCCAGGTTTTTAAGAACACTTTTTGACAGAGGTTTGCATTTCCCAGAGATCCTCTGGAAGTGATAAATACAAAATGCCAGCACAGGACTGGTGAAGTGATATTCAGTGGAAAAAAAAGATTGTGCTGCCTTTTCCATCGAGGAGATAGTTAACGCTTTTTTCTTGTATCTGATGAAAACATGCCAGAAAACAGGAAGGCGCTGGTGCTGCTACTTCTGTACTAGAGGAGTGGGGCAGCTGGGACAGGGAGTATCACTGGTGGTTCCAGCCACTTAAATCTGGTGGCTGTCCTCTTGTATGGGGAACAGTGGTAACTACGCAACTTTAGGGTAGGGATTACTAAATATAAATACCATTTTCTACTTTCTCTTGTTTTCTGCAAATGTACATTATGGTTATTTTTTGGTGAAAGTAATCTCATCAAGTTCAATAGCAGCATAAAATTTACTGTTGTATGTTTGTAGAAATAGAACCCTTGGTATGTATTTTAAAGGGGGATACAAACTAAAACCTCTGTACTCTGAAAAGGCTTCTAGAAGTCAGTTGAACTTTGACGCTGTTAAGTATCTGCCTCTGCTTTTTATCTTTTGGCATTTCAATTCAAACTAAATTCTAAATTAGATTCTTAATTTCAGAACCATTTTTACTTGCTTGAAAGGTTGTTCTTCACTACTTGCCTTCTTACTGTTGAACCACAAAGAAGTAGCATTAGAATTGATTTCTGCCTTTTTTTTTCCTCCCCCCTGTTAGGATATATTACTCATTAACCTCATTATAGAACACATGATTTGTGACACGGATCCAGAACTTGGAGGAGCAGTGCTACTCATGGGTTTGCTTCGTACTTTAGTTGATCCAGAAAATATGCTTGCCACTGCCAATGTAAGTAAATGCCTTCAAATGAAATTACACTTGGGCTTTTTTTAGAGTGTTTGATGTGTTATGTATATAAATTCTTTTTCATTCTTTAGAAAACAGAAAAGACAGAGTTCTTGGGTTTCTTCTACAAACATTGTATGCATGTTCTCACAGCCCCTTTATTGGCCAATACTACAGAGGACAAGCCTAGCAAAGGTAATGCCACTTGGGATTTTGGGCACGTCAAGGCTGTTGAATGTCCATATTTAAAATAGAGTAACCGTCAAAGGATGTTTTCTGTCTTAAAGAGAATCTTAAGACTATGATGCATAGTTCAAAGTAAAATGTTGATTCATGATTTAGTCATTTGAATAATTTAAAAATATGAAATTCAACAGAGACCTGACAAGAAGTGAACAGCATTTGCTGCAGATTTTACTTTATCAAAAATGAAAATATTTGTAGAATTTTTAGTAGCTCATGGGGCTGTTCAGTGACATAGACTTGTTAACAGGTGTAAATGTTTTTAAGGTGAGGGGTTACTAAAGAAGATGCAGAAATGCCCCTGGGAAGGTGTGTATCACAGTATATTGCTGAGTTTGAGGGTATTGGTTCTCTACATCAAACTAAGAAAGCAGAGGTCAGTGATGAAGTAACTGTTCTTGCTGGCTACTAGCAGCAGTTCTGTTTGTTTATTAATAGTGTGCCACATCCAGAACGGATGTTAGAGGAGGTTTGTAAAAGATACATGAATATTCTCTGAACTTTTTAGTTTATGTAGGTTTCCAGTGGTTTAGTTAATCTATTTTAGCTTAACTGGCTTCCAGATTTTTACGATTTAAAATACGTACGTTATTTACCAGTCAACAGTCTGGCACTATTTATAAAAAGGTAGCACTGCCTTTTAATAAAAGCTTAAATGTAGTGTTTATTTAATTTATTATTTATCTACTTAAATGCAGGATTTGTGTTATGTTTTGTATATGCTGATACCGTTATGTCCTAGAAGCATTAAAAAAAGAGCTTGAGATATTTCTTGCATAGTACTTTTGTTAAAAGGCATCATAGGTTCCATTTTTGGTACTGCATGTAGAGCAATTCTTTATAGTATAGACATGTGGACATTGTGATGAGATTTGCTTAAATAAGCCTGGCCACTTGTGTTAGTGTTAAGTTCTATATTCCCTGAACCTTCAAAGACTGTTTTAAGACAGACAAAATGTACAATTAATGTGCTAAACATAGTCCTCAGCGTGTTCCCTAAACTATCTGTGGGAATATACAAGAACTTCGAAATGCTTACAGGAGTGCAATTGGATGTTTGAAGTTAGCTTCTGAAGGCAATACCCTGGATATTTTTAATTACTTTTGGTTTTGTTTTTATTACAGATGATTTTCAGACAGCCCAACTCTTGGCATTAATACTGGAATTGCTAACTTTCTGCGTAGAACATCATACTTATCACATAAAGAACTACATCATTAACAAAGATATCCTGCGAAGGGTACTTGTTCTCATGGCCTCAAAGCATGCTTTCTTGGCATTGTGTAAGTTTGAAACTATAAGAATGGTATTTTGTGAATGTGAAGTGTTATGTATCTTCATTCTGCTGGAAGAAAGCTGTTTACAGGTCATCACAATTTGACTGAACACAGAAATTCTACTCTAATCATCTGTGTTTCTCATACCAATTTATAGATATGTCAGCTAGTATTGGTAAATAATTTTGCATTTATAGATGCTTTTTTTTTTTGAAAAAGCAGGACTTTTCTTAGTATAGAGGTGAATCAAAAAGATAGTATTTCAATATAGAGCATCTTAAGAAAACTATTGTAGGCTTAGATTTTTTTTTTTAGTAGAAATTATGAGAACTATTTAATTAGAGATACAGTTGATGGACTGCATTATATCACACAGAAGGTCAGTGTGCTGCTCTTCAAACGCTGGTTGCTTCTTGACCATGCTCAGCACAGTAATAGTAAAGCAGTGTGACTTTATTCTGGGGGCAGGTAAGAGATCTTTTTCTATGATTACATTGTGTGCACAAAGTTCAGCAAAGCCTGAAGTTGACTGAGCAGTACCATACAATAAGAAGTACCTTTTAAATTTGTAACTGAGCCACCTGAATTTGGTTCTAGAACCTTTGAATAGTGTTTTTTAACCTAGTTGCTAACCAACTGGTGCTGCCTTTTAGCGAGATGATACTCTGTGCATGGGCATTTCACATACCTGTGTACACTTCAGAGATAAAGCAAGAGCTTTACTGTGTTTGTGAAGGAAATGCCATTTACCAGTTTTAGATTGAGATAGTTTGCATCCTAATCACATAGGAATCAATTAAATGTAATCAAACTTACATTTGAATAATAGGAATGATAAGCAAATTTCCTAGTTTTTCTACTGAGAAAATATTTTGCCTTTATCGTAAGTAATTTAAAAAATTGAAAATACACTCTAGTGATATAGTTGAACAGTAGTGTACTATTTCTTTAGTGAACAGAGGTGGTTTCACTTGTACAGATATGATGGAGGATTTTTTTTTTTTGCATGATAAAATAGATAAGTAATCTTGAGCACTATCATCAAGGCTGTTGAGAAGCAGAGAACAGCTGAATGTATTACCTGGTTCTAATAATGTAATACTGTATAAGAACTGAGGTTGCAAATTGCCGTAACTAATGCTGAATGGTTTCTGGACTTCTTAAATCTGAAAATTCTTGTGACAACACCTCTGTTTCAGGTGCCCTTCGTTTCAAGAGAAAGATAATTGGGCTAAAGGATGAATTCTACAACCGTTACATAATGAAAAGCTTTTTGTTTGAACCTGTGGTGAAAGCATTTCTAAATAATGGTTCCCGTTATAATCTGATGAACTCTGCCATAATAGAGATGTTTGAATTTATCAGAGTGGTGAGTGCTTTTATATGCTGAAGATAATTACTCTATTGTTTAATTTTGTAGTTCAAGAATATTTAGCTTTTTGCTTGTGCCTTAAATTATGCTGTTATAATAGGACCATATGATACTGTATTTAAATGACCTTTCTTTTATATCACTTACATGTGTACATGTTCTTTATGTTCAAACAGCACCGTGACTTGAAAGTTAAATTCAGTCAACAGTGTGTTCACAGTACCCACATTTGCAAAGGCAGCACCAATCAAGTGTCATCATGCAGATTGGATGGGCCTGTTACGACAGGAGCATAATTTGAAACTGCTGCTTTAAAACATCCAATTCAGCTGTGCTCTGTAATGTCAATTCAGCTGACTGTGGAACCGAAGAGAAGAAATTCTAGTCTTTTTTGATTATATTGATGGAGATGCTACAAAGTTCCTTCCATGGGGAGTCTCTTAAAATATTCACGCCAGTTTGGCTGGCTGCACAGTACCCTTTCCTCACTGTGCTTTCAGCAGTCACATTCTGACAGACGGGAGATGTGTTAGTGAGGCCAAGCTCGGGTGCAGACAGTTGTGGAAGAGTAAGTGAGTGAGGAAAAAGGAGGCCTTTGAAATCTTCTGTGCTGATGACATCTTTCCTCTGAGTTGGGAATCAAGGTAGTTCACAACCAAGGTGACCTGATCACCATGGAAGAGTTGATTTTAAAATGGTTTTGAAGCTATGAAAAAAGTCAGTCCATATAGGTGGCGCTGACTTCTGTGCTGTGGTCTTTCAGTACTCTGTGCGATTGAGTGCTGATTCCACAGTTCACACTATGGCAAAATAGATCCTCCTTTTCACATTGATACCCAAATTGCATTTCCAGAATGCTTGGCATCTGACAGTGTTTGCCAATTTTTTTAAAGAAAGCAAATTTTTTAAAAAGTGTGCTTTTGTTATTGGTGATACATTACCATTTGTAACAGGTGACCTTTGAACACGTAACCAAAATGGAAAAAAATCAGTATATTAAGCTTTTTCTTGCTTTGCTTGTCCTTGGTAGATGGTCATTAGGGTGTTTATTCTGCCATGTGTTCCAGGGGCTGTGCAGTGCTAAGAAAGCCACACAGGCTTTCTTATTTTTTATAGAAAATTGCACAGGAGCAATTTTCCTGCTGCAGTGCGTGGCCCTGTGCAAGCCTCAGGTGTCTAGAGCGGCTTTGAGCAGCCACAGCGTTAAACTGAAATAGCACAGTAGTTGGGACGCTTTTGTAAAGGACCTTGACCAGCACTGTATGGCCAAAATGGAAAAGCTTGATGTTAGTTTCTGAATAATCATTTTTACATAAGTAATTTATTTGCAGTGAGGAAACAAACAATGTGAATGCTAAGTCTGCAGCTCGAAAACATATTTTTAATTGGCTCATTACAACAGGTATCAGTTAAATCTATCAATATAAAAATATTTTTAAGTTAGAGTGGGAACAACCTTTTAGAATTGGCTTTGGTATAATTTTCGGTTAGGGCTTTAGGTTCTATACATCCTGTTTGAAGGCAATACTGCTAGCAAGTTGCTGCTATTTTATGCCTGTTTCACTAACCAAATATTTGAAGCTCTAGATTTTTAACTATGCTTTCAAGTATAATACTATTTTTTGCATAAGCTAATTAACATGATGCTTCTTACGGAATGTTTAAAAATAAGCTCTAACTTCAGTTACTTTTTACGTTGTATTAAGTAATTTGAAGGAAAATAAGTCACTTTATGTTTGTTCGTATAGGAAGATATAAAATCATTAACAGCTCATGTAATTGAAAACTACTGGAAGGCACTGGAAGACGTAGACTATGTGCAGACGTTCAAAGGACTGAAACTACGATTTGAGCAACAAAGGGAAAGACAAGATAATCCAAAACTTGACAGGTAAATTGCACTAAATGCTCTTAGTAGTTTATTAGTGCTTTAACTCTGTTTTGGGAATATTTGTGGGTTGTTCTGTGGTAGTGAGGAATGTAAACCATTTAGACTTCTGCCTGCATCTCGGGCATTCTTGAATTTACTTGACTGAAAGTGTGATTTCCAGATGGATTGCTTCAACCTCTTGATCAGCTCACACTCGTTGCTGGGCCCCAGTGGTGATGCTAAGTTGTCATGTCCTAATGGACATACACTGTTGTAATGAGGCTGGAAGCTGATCAAGTATCAGAAGTTCATTTGTTTAAATGTTTCCCACTGTTTGATTTGAAAGATTGTTCGGTTGTGAGTTACCATTCTGTGGATTTTTCCTTCAAAAAACTTCACATTAGATTTCCAACACTCGAATCACTCTTTCTGTTTGCCAGAACACGAGTTCCCCTTCCCTAGTACAGTTATCCAAGGTTAGAAGGTTAGGGTGTGTAAAAATAGGAACTTTAGGACTTTTTGCTCCATTTATTTTTGGGAAATTACTTTTGTGTGTAGTTTTATTAAAACAAAATGGACTACTTGTGTAAACAGATGAGTTACTCTTAAGAATTGTAAGCAAGAACTGTTGTTCTGTTGCCTTGAGCTAGTTTGAAAGTACATTAAAAAAAATTAATCCTGATCAGTCATCCTAGGATGTCTTGAAATTTCAGACTTTTAAGTAATTTTGTCTCCTACCAGAAGGTTTCTTAACCAATATTTAAATATGAGACTGGTGCAATTAAAATGAGAGTATAAGCATAGATTTGTTTTAAAATCTTGAAACGCTTTCAAGAGTATGTGTGGGATCTGCAGTTTTGAGTACTCATGTTTTACAGGTGTGATGTTATTACCTTGGCTTGTGTCAGCACAGCTTATCATTCTAGCAGCTATGAAATTCAAGCCAACCGTTCATGCATTAGCGAACGTGTTTGAAGAAACACGCAGCCACTTGCTTCAGTCATTTCCATTGAGTAGAAGAAATAAAATGTTCCTTAGCTTAAGTTGAGCTAAGTGATTATGTGTAGTTGTGCTCCATGAATTTATCCACCAGAAAGTTACAGCTTCAGGAGGCTTGTAGCTGAACTGGCCCTTTTTTTTTCCTTTCTTCCTACATCTTGCCTACTGCCTGCACGAGCCCTGTCACAGTGTGTGTAACTTCTTAAGTGAAGACCCAGAAACAATCAAATGCAAAAATGAGATTAATCTGTTCACACATGTTAGCAAAGAATAGTTCAATAAGGAAGAAAGCCAGAAATTTTGTTGACGTGTGCCACGAAAGGATTCAGAAGAGTGCCACTTAACTAATACTTCTGCACTATTGGCAGAACTTGGATTTAAATGCGATGTAAAGTGATGCAGTGCGTATAGATCCAGATGATAGTGTTGGCAAGCAGATTATTCAGAATTAGATTTAATTTTTAAAGTATATTTAGCATTCTCATTTAGTACCTTGTAATTTCCTAATTTTCCTGCAGTCAGTAATGCAAGACCTTTTCTTTAAATAGAGTAAGACTACTACATTGTATAGTTAACATTTTGATGCTGGTAATAAAGATTGTATGAAAAACATCAAATTTCAGACTTAGCGTTGTTGCCAGTAAATTCTGAAGAAGTGCTATGGAAAATTTGTAAAGCGTTCCATGCTTTTATTGCAAACTGACTGTTGGAATCACCACTTCGCAATTAAAAGAGTGTTTTCAACCTCTCTTCCACTTTTCTTCCGCCTGTTCATCATCACTGTTCCTCTCCTCCAAGCTGCTGCTGTGATAAAAAAGAATAGGAAGGTGGAGCTGAGATAGACCAACTCTTATAGTAGATTAAGGGGAGAGAGAGAGCCTTGTGTCTAAGGCTCTGAAGAATGAAAAATACTGATAGTGACCAAAAGTTTAACAGGTGGATGTGGCAGAAAGAGATAGCTGTCATTTAATATATATTTTAAACCTGAGTCATATTTAAGTTAGATTTGGGGTTAGGCTGGGCTTTTTTCTTTCACACATTGGACCCCAAATGCTGACAAGTTATAAAGTATTTTCAGACAAAAAGTCTGAAGTTTCTAAAATCTTATTTTACAGCTTTTTTATTTACCAGTGTAAACTGGTAAACTAAGCCTGAGTGCAAGATTTTAGTGACACTGATTAAAATTACTTTGTAAGCTACAGAATTTTGGATAGCTAAGGTCATTTGAGTTGTAGCAGAGTTGCACTGTATTTGGTTCTTTGTAAAGAAAAGCTTGTAATGATATTTGCAGTGAAAATACAAAGATTCACATTACAGAATTATTTGCTGGTATTTTTATTGCTCTACAATATTTATATCTGTAAGCCGTCACTCTTAAGTAACTGCCAAGTAGAAGTTTTATTATTATATATATGAGTTGGTTTTTTGAATAAAAAGTTTTCAAACTTACTGTTCTGCAGCATGCGCTCCATTTTGAGAAATCATAGATACAGAAGGGATGCAAGAACCCTGGAGGATGAGGAGGAAATGTGGTTTAATACTGATGAAGACGATATGGAAGATGGCGAGGCAGTGGTGCCCCCTTCTGACAAAACTAAAAATGATGAAGATATTATGGACCCTATCAGTAAATTCATGGAGAGGAAAAAATGTGAGTGATAAGAGTGCCCCTATGGCTTATGCAGAAGCTGTAACTTGTATTTTTTTAGTTCTGCTGCACTGAAGGATTTGCATGTATTTGTTCTGAAGTTCTTAAATTTTGAAATTGTGACACCAGGTTGGTGGACCACTGCTTCAAAACAAGTTTTGTTGTCTTTAAATGCAGAATGACACAAAATAATACTGTTGATTTCTTAAAGTATTTGAATGACAATTTTAGCTTATAGCTAAGTTTTCTTGTGTTTTTATTCAGGTTTATAATTCAAAGTTTTTGATCTAAATGTTCAGGTGATATCGTTGGTAGAATAAAGTGTTTATTCTTGGCCAATGACAACAGGTGGTAGGTAATGGAGGAGTATTCAAAAAAACGTCTATGATGATTCACTTTACTAAGTTGCACACAAAGTCTTAAAGTCTTTTTCCGTACAGTCAAGTGATTTGTAATTAAATGTTTCACTCGATAGTCCTGCTTAACTTGTGCAAAATTTTGTGTTTATTTTTTCTTTCCAGTAAAAGAAAGTGAAGAAAAGGAAGTTCTTCTGAAAACTAACCTTTCAGGTCGTCAGAGCCCAAGTTTCAAGCTTTCGTTTTCCAGTGGTACAAAATCTAACCTTACCAGCCAGTCATCTGCAAGTAATCTGCCTGGCTCCCCAGGGTCTCCAGGATCCCCTGGGTCCCCTGGGTCTCCAGGCTCAGTTTCTAAAAGCACATCTCAGATGGCAGCTATTACAACTAAGGTAATTTTGAATGGATGTGGGTTGTCTTCATTGCTACAGACTAGGGATTTGCTTTAGCGTCTCTCTCAAGTTTGATGTGCTACGCCATAATAGATTGTCTGGTTTGTATGTGCTTTTTGTCTGGCCTTTAGCATTTTTAAGGAGATCTGACCTATATGTAAAAGGAAGAAATAAAAGCTCTTTTAATGTCCAGACTCTTGAAGTAAGGAGCATACAACTAGCTGCTCTTTGCAGCTATCTTTACTGTGGAACTCAGACAACACGCTACTTTTGTGAAATTGCACAGGGATATTTGGCAGGTAAAAATACAGAAATACTTTGGAAACATTGCCAAATTTTGTCAGACTCCACGATGTCCTATCACCTCCATTGAGACTTTCTGCTGTTACCATTTCTAGTATTTTTCAGAATGATATAACTGGCACATGTGAAAGACGTAAGTTGTGTTATGGCGGAATGGTTGCTGTAAGCCAAAGCCTAAACAATTTTTAATATCCTAGCATGACTTCTTTACCTTTTGAAATAACATACAGCTTTGGGTTGGAACATACTGAAGAAGAAGAAGAAAGCCGGTCTGAAGGAATCAATATAACTTGTGATGAATATCCAAACCCAGCATTTTAAAACATATTAGGACACTGTTGGATTTTATCAGATTTGTGGCCAACACTGTATTCAGACCAAGTCAGGGAAATAGTGTGACTGGTGTTTTCTCAGCACTGGGGGGGAACAGGTAAGGTAGTGTTGGTACAGCATCATTCAGATGATGAGAATTTACTTTTATAACAAGTGTTTCCATTTCTGAAAAGTTAGGTTTGTATCTCGATCCTCATGTAGCCTCGGGATAGGTCTGATTCAACCTTATTTTTTTAACAGCACCATGCTGCCTGTTCACCTAACTTGTAGTAGAGGCAAGCAGGGGTTTAGGTTTTTCTTACTTACAGTCAAATATGGCTTAAGGGTTTGCATTTGGATCCGATTCTGTTGAAAATACCCGAATGAGAAGAATTTGGCCGATAGAAGAACTAAGGGGACGCTTCCTCTAAATCCTTCTGTGGAGAAAGGGGATGCAAATTTATTTAATTTATGAAAAAAAATAGAATAGCTAGTCAAATGTTTTTTAAAAGTGATAGAATTGGCTTGGGATTTAGCTCAGTCTGTGCAGTATTTCTACTGGAGGCTTGTTCTCTCCCAGTATAATTTCTTGAATTTGAAATGGAGTCTTTACATATGGAGCATATAGCATACGGTGTAGTATTGGCTCCAGATTTTCAAGTCTTGGTCGCAAAAGTGTTGGAGTTACACTGAATATGCAGTACTCTGAAAAAAACATTCATGGATTCAGGCATAAGCTACCTTCTTTCAGTAAAATGTACAGTGATTATCAATGTGCCACAGTCGCAAACTAGAAACTATTGAAACGTTTGCGGGTGCTCTTGTTAATTATCTGATCCTGGTTTTTTATGTGTCGTATGCTCAGTGTTAAGTTGTATGTGACTATTTAGAATATGTGCAATTGTCTTATTGAGCTGTATTTTTGTATACAGTTGGCTGAAAAATTCTGTTTTGGATGTCTATCATTAGACACTTTGAGTAAAGTACCAGTAACTGTATGGTGGTTATTTGCAATACGAGGGAATTTTTAATATTACTAGATTAATATTGATATGCTTTCATCTTCAGCTGCCAAGTTGTTTAAATTTTATAACCTGTACACCTCATTCAGCTATAGTATACGAAAAATTCCTTAAGTTAAAACACATTTAAACTAGCTTTTGTGAAGACAGACTATGTTCTAAAAGTATCGTAATTCAAAAATTGAAATTGAAGGATATTCTCTATTTGTTTCTGAAGTGCTTCCAGATTGCTGATTGCTGCAGTCAGCTGTACTGGGTAAAAAAAAAAAAAATCTACATCTCTACAGATAGAGCTGCAGTGACGCTTAGCAGAACTAACTGGATTTTTGGATTTTCTTAAATTTCAACTGGAAGTATTTCTATTCAGTTGGATAGGTAAAACCCTGTTTTGGATTTATTTTTCAGACAGTGTCACTTTCATTTGTGCTGAAGGATTTATTTTTGTTCTGCTTTGTTTTGTTCAGAACTTCGTGAATCGGTACACTCATGGTGATATTCTGTGCAAAGGTCGTTTCCTGATACAAACATGAAATACCTATGTGCAAACATTTTTCTTAATTACACTTATTGTCTGTCTTTGTAGGGAGGCCTCGTTGGGCTTGTAGATTATCCTGATGATGATGAAGAGGATGATGAAGATGAAGATAAGGAGGAAACTTTACCTTTGTCAAAGAAAGCAAAACTCGAGTCATCATAATGGCAACTGCTGAAGAACGTTACCAGTTGGGGAAGGATGTTTTTTCCGAAAACAAGAGACCCACAGCAAAGCAGCAATCTTCTGTGAATTCCTGTGTGTGACACAGATCAACCTATACAAACAGATTTCTGCCAATCAAGTGCCAATTCAAAGGAGCAGAAGAAGGGGAAATACTTTGTTTAGGGGAAGGACTTACGCCTTTGAGCTCTCCAGCTTGGACCACACGTTGCCCTTTTCTCAGGGAAGGAAATGGAAATCAAAAACAAAAACAAGCCAACAGGGCAGGAGTTTTGTTAGTGGAACTCTGGATTGGCTGGTCAGTTGCTACAATCAGAATATGCTTTCTTGGACCACGTATGAGACTTCTGAAGAAAAGGCGGGTTTTGCCATAATTCTTCACTAGTTAAGAATGCCAGCAATTTCTTTGTATAAAAGAGACCTGCCTTTGAAATCATACGGTCTGAACATTTTAGTCAAGCTACAACAGGTTTTAAAAACCTCTACGGGGGAGGGCTGAATATAAAGTTTCCTCTTTTTTTTTAATCTGTTCTCTTTGCCCTTTAAACTGCAGAATTTTTTTGGAGGTGGGGGATTTGTTTGTCCCTTCTTGATTAAAGATTGAGTGGAATTCTAGATGTGGTCACTTTTGTGTCATAATTTTTTTTTTCCCCCCCTGAGTGTATGCTTAGTTGTTGAGTATATATTTGGGACCATTAAAATTTTTTGATGTAATATAATCTCACTGTTGTGCTGGTACCTGTTTCACCCTGTGTAATTTTGTTCTGCATCACAGTTCTTGATATGTTTAGGATTTTATGGAAGATGGAATAGTTTTTATGAGGGGGAAAAAAGTAATCTTACCACAATGTGCATAAAAGCAATACTATTTTGTGACTAAATATTTTATATTAAATTTTACATCACAACTGTCAAGAAAATATTCAGGGAAATAGGATGGAATAAAAAAAAATTAAACCTTTAAATATGAAATTAGTATTCCAAAGAGACCTTGAAATTTCATAACTCAGAACAATGATGATAGACTAACTCATCAAAATGCAAGATGGATGATTTAGGAATACCAATATATTGACTCATTTGACTTAAGAAAATAAAAAAGAAATAATTAAAGCTGAAGGAAAACGGCATTAGTGGTATTTTTTAAAAACCTCTGATTACCTTTGGAATACCAGTTTTGGTGAATCAAAGATGGTTGTAGAATAAACTCTTTCCAAGGATACCATCTTTTGAAATTTGTTCTAATACTCAGTTGAAAAACAGCGGTGAAACTTTGAGTCTAACTCAGTTAGCATATTCTTTCCCCTTTATCCAATAATCTAAATAATACTGGCTAGTAATTTGAAACTCAATGTTATATCCCGCTTCCTTACTGCTTTTAAAGAAGATGACTTTGAGTACACAGCAGTACTTTCTATGAAGGCGAGTTTATTCAGTTCTTTTGAGAACAGGAGATCCTTTCTTAGTGATATCTTTCAAGAATTTGTTTCCTTTTGGACGTTCAGAGCACCAGTGTTGCAACAATCATGAAGTTATACTTTAACGTATCACATAAAAACAGAAATAAGAGAAATTCAGATCTCAGGCTGGATCATGCTTGTAGATTAGTACTTTCTTTCAGAAAATTGTGTGTTCCATGGCAGATTCTATGCTAACTACAGAAGTCAAAGCTTTTGTGCTTGGACTTTATTAATACTTACTAGTTATTTCAGATTTAAATAAGAGTGTGCATTAGGGAAAAAATAATTAGCCGTCTTTTCCTCAAAAAGTTCATTTGAAATCACTTTCCAAGGTTGAGTTTTTACAATGTGTTTGAAATGTCTGACAGGGCAGTTCTCAGCAATAAATTTTAGAGAGGGCAAGAGTTGAGCACTTGGTCACTACAAGATTAGACGGAATCTTCTGGTGCAGAATAAGAGTTCCCATGCTATCTCAGTGACCTGTATGAAACTTGATTTTTGCAACTTTGGTGTTAGAGCAGACACTGTGCCAAGGAAATCTGATCTTGCAGGTTTTCTTTTAATTGGCTTGAATTTAAATCTTTCCCAATCTGTCAAACTTTCCTTAAGCACAAAGTTCTCAAAAATGTTTCCATATGGTTGTCTTCATATCCTCCAGGCTGTATCTTAGGAAGTAATCTCAAGGCGGTCAGAAGTTTTTTTTTAATGTTTTTTGTGTTCCTTCAGCTACTGAGTATTTGATCTTGTGATGTTTGATGTTGGTCTTCTAAACTTTCAGATACTTTCATAATATTTGTAGGAATCTTTGATTTTAGACTTCCAGTACATGAAGCATTGCATTTAACAGAAGAAATACTATCCTCAGTAGAATCCTAAAATCATAAGTAACTAGGTTTGGTAAGAATAATAATGGAAGAAGGAATTTTTTTGAACTCCTTACATTTTTATGAAGCTCCAAAGGACTGAAAAAATATTAAGCTGCATATCTTTTAATGCCATCTAACCTATAGATTGTTAGTTTTCTTGCCAATTATCTAATGCTTGTGGCCTGACAGGGCGTGTCTGCACTTAGATGATGTAGTCATGGAAGTTGGAAGTAGTCAGGAAGTAGGTGAGGTGGGGACAGAGGTGGATATTCTCTTGCCTTGTGACTTTCGCTTTCGTATTCCAGGAAACCTTGAAATATATTTCAGGGGGTGGGGAAAGGAAATAGGGGGATTGTGAGAAGTGATGGATTTTTGGGGGAAAAAAACAAACTGAAGGATTGTGAAAAGTGATGGATATAAAAAAAAAAGTGGGTATGACTGAAGTGGAAAAAAATACGTTACAAGAGTGTTCCATTCTAGACCTTTCTCTGAGCTGATGGAGTTTCCTTTTGTCCACATCTCAAGAGAGCTACACATATCTTGTATTAAACACAGCTTGGTCATCTTAATTGCTTTTTAACTGTATCATTAAGTACGTTTTACAGGGCAAAGCCAAGATGCAACATGCTTGAATCGTCAGTACAGACCTCTGTTCCTTCAGTGGCTGAAAGGCGTCGTGCTCGTTACTGCGATGTGCACTTTGAGCGTAGGTCCACTGAGGGTACCAGACAAAAGGCTATGGAGTACCTGGTCCCCCAAGGAAGCACATTCTTACTCTAATGAAAGGAATTCCAGGTAATCGGGAATACTTCCAAATTTTCTTCTAGTGTACACAGAGGGTGGTTGTATTTAGTTAACAGTGCACATCACTGCAAAACAGATCTGTGTCGTGCAGGCAGGCAGAAGGATCTGAAAGCTGGTGTATCCAACAAGTTGCCTCTAAAACATACCTGGCTATAATGTACATACTTGGTAAACAAGATCAGGCTGGTGGTCCATCTCGTAGCCCACCCAGGTGAGAATATCATGTTCTCGTGGAGTTAAGTATCAAGTAGGCCCAATCCTTTTAACATAGCAAGGATGAAAGTGTCCAGATTGGTTTTGGCTGTGTTTTTGCATCTATGCAAATTTCAGGAACTGTTTGGTTCGATAATTTGGAAGATTTTGTTCTCGTATTGCTGCTGGGGGTCCATTAGGGAATGGTACCTTTCAACCCAGCACACGTTTCATTGATCGCCTGGCTTCTGTGTTTCCTAGACTGCCCATCGATTGCCTATGTTTCCTGGCTTCTATAGAGTGGCCAGAAAACTCCAGCCTTACCTTTTTCAACAGTTTTGCAGCTGCAGAGGCATCCTGGAGCAAGGCAGTCTGTGGTACAGTAGGACTGCAGTTCCCATGCCTTAAGGATAATGAGACATGTTTGAGGTAAGTTGTGAAGGTAGGAGACCAGATGGGTTACTGCTCGGGCTCACCCACAGCTGAAGTGGCAAACATTCAAAGAAATTACCAGTAACTGAAATTTTTCCAGGTGAGTTGCTGAGGTGCATCTTCTCCACTTGCTCCTACTGCTTCCTCGATTTGGAGACCAGAAGACATGAAAGTAGTCCAGAAAGGAGGCAGGGCGTGTTGATATGCTGCAGATAGAGCAAAACCACCTGCAGAAGGGTTTGCAGTGCTTGCCTTCAGGTATAGCCATAATTTAAAGTCTGTTATTCATTTGAGAGAGGCCTAACTTCCTGTATTTCTGTAGGTGACTGGCTCTCTGGCAAGCTTGTATCTTGATTTAATATTGCTCTAGTTGTAATCGCATTCTTTGGGGTGTGTAAGTACTGTGGGGTTTTGTATAAATTGAAGTCAATATAACTTCAAAGCTGAAATGAAACCCTGGAGACTGCTGGAAAAAAAATTAATAAAGGGAGGAGGGAGATGTAGTCCTCTGTATGCCAGGTGTATTGATGACAAACGTAAAAATAACATACAAGCCAGTGGATAATAATAATAATAAAAAAAAAGTAGAATGCTATTGGCAAATGACTGAAATAGCTACTGATCTAGTGATTTCAGGCCTATGCTGGAGCCTCACTGTGCACCGTTGCATCTCCTGGAGGTGTAAGGTATCTTTCTGCTTCGTTACACTCAAATGTCTTCATGTGAACAATTGTTTGTGGTTTAGGTTGAAACCTGGAAAATACTCGGTATAAGGTGGAATTAACGCTCACAAAATGTGCATCTGTAATAACAGACCAGGGATGATTTGGGCTGAATAACACTGATTTTTATATTTTGCTTGTAAGCAACTTTACATGCATGAACATACTGTATGTGGGCTGCACACCTAACAGGGTTGGGAAGCCTTCAGTAGCCATGCATATCACTGTTCCTAAGCATCACTTCTGGAAATTTGTGCATGCCAGTGCCCTTATATTATGCTTGTGAGTTTTCAGACGAGGCTAATCTTTTCTCTTGTGTTTCAGACGTACGCTTTTGTCACTGAAATCTTGGAAATTTGATTTTAGAGTGTGCTTACCTCAGTAAGGCTTATTTTAAACCTGCTGATGTTGAGTGGCCTTTTGACAGCTGTGGTGTTCAGGTGAGAAGTTGGAGAGTTCGGTACAATCTTCCATCCTGGTGAGGCGGGAGATAGTACAACTCCCTTCACACTGTCACTGAATTGGTGTTGGTCAAGGATCCCTGAAGGAAGCTGTGATCAGGGATGCACCATTTGTCATTCTTGGCCATTCAGCAGGATTTGATCAGTGTTGCGACTGAGGATGCGGAGGTAACTGGAAGCAGCTCCTGATGAACTGATTCACGGGATTCTATGCTAACAACAATGTACATTTGGGAGAAACTTTTAAAAAAACACTTCCATTCTCCTACTTTTACACATCTGAAAACAGTATTAAGTTAGATTATCTTACCCTGAAAAAACGCTTGTGTCCTCCCCATAGCTCCCCCCACCTCTACAATTCCCCCAAAACAGAAGTGAATTCCTCTGTTGCCATCGGTCAGCATTTTGTAATTACTTGGGAGGGCTGGAAGCTGCAATTCCTATTGAAGAAATAACTGCTGATTAAAACCAGTAACAGAACACACCTTTTAGCATGTTTGAATTTAGCCTCAAAATGGAAATAAACCACCTGTGTCTTCAGGGTCTAAATTACCTGCAGTAAGAAACAAGGAAGATGCTTTTCATGGGCAGAACTAAGTACTAAAGCTAGTAATAGAGTAATACAAGCATTTGTCCTATCTTCAGTTCTTTTTATGTGTGTGTGCGCTTCATAAAGCACCTTTCAAATTCTCCTAGCATTTAGATAGCGAGCCATATCTTTATCTGAATGTATAGGCTCTATTTCATCTTGAGAACGCTTTAGTTGATAGACCTGTGACTGCGGCCATGCCATATGTGATGTGATACCTGAAGGCAGTGGCTGGGGTGGTTGCGTAGTTTGGAGCTATGAGCTGTCTTGTGCAGCCTGTTGCTAATGTAAGGATGCTTGATCGTAACCCCAGGGAAAAAAACATAACCTGGCAGCACTAGGTGCCAGATGAAGTGCCTGGTGCCTTTATGGGGAACACACTTCAGCCCCTCATCACTGAGCATGACTCAGGTCAAGTTCTACCCAAGTTGCTGTCCCAGTGTCCTTGGTTTTGACACCTAGTAACTGTATTTCTCTTCTGCCTTTTGAGACAGACTCAGAGAGGTCAAAATGGGAGGGAGACCGTGGCAGTAGCATAAGGAAGGAGCAAGGTGCCAGTCTTTGGCTATCCAGCTGCAAGAGGTGGGTCATTTTGATACCTGGAGATGTATCTTCTTTTGATATCCAATAATAGGACAGGCGTTTTCCCAATGTCACTGTCAAATTTAGGAATAACCAGAGCATCAAGTTTGCATGCTAGACCTGAGAACAGCAGACTGGTCACAGCATCTCCATCAAAAGACCAATCAATCACCTTTGTGACTGGTGATTATGCTAGTCCTTACAGCATGTGCTGACAATTTTGTAATGGACTGCAAGATCTCTAGAATGACTCCCTATTTTCATTGGCCCACAAGCCTCAATAGATTCTTAAAAATCTCATTTATGTTGCTACTTACCTTCACGATGAAGCAATATTACTTAAACTCTCAGGACTGCTGTTAGTTATATCACTTTAGGGAACAATAAATTAAATACATGCATAAATACATGGAACCTCTTAAAGGGATCAGTTACTTCAGGAATGAAGGCTATCTAAGAGTACTGCTAGTGACAAATTGCCATAGACAGTAGAAAATAAAATCCTCTTTCCGTATGGAAGGGATCAGCAGTCTACTGGTGATGTATAAAAGCTATCTAAAGAAAGCCAGATGGTTGTCACAGCTACCCTTGGAGCTCTCAGAACAGCCAGTTAACAATGGCTGTGATGGCTATTAAAATCCAGAATACCAAAAGACACCCAAGATCAGAGATGCCATCTCAGCATGTTGTAGCTGAAGGCGTAAAAGTACTCACCAGAAGAATAAAGCATCTCCCTCCACCAGATCTGAATTTGTAGTTCACCAGTATCTTTGGGGAGTCTTTACAGTTACTTGCTCCAAATCTAAAAGCAACCTTCAGCTTGCCTGTCCTTCTTGAGAGCCATACCTGGCAATTAGAGAAACTTGGCAAGCTGGGCTTGTGGTGTCCATAGCTCAACCATTCACATCACCACCTCATCTCCTTCTAGCCATTATCCAGACAGTTGAAAGGTAGTCTACTGCATCACAGTGCATCCCACTTCTTAATAACTGCTTAGTTGATAGATCTTTCCCACTGAGCATCAAGGCTTCCTCTACTGCAGTAATAATATGCTATGGCTGGTTTAGGATGCTCCTGATAGCAAAATGTACAGTGTAAGTGAATGAAATCACTACATCATGTGTGTGATCTTCTCTCTGTGCTTTTTGGACACCCCAGCTAGTAGTACATCAAATAGTGAGAACTGAGTTATGCTGATTGATAATCTGCCCAGAGATGTTGCATCAGAGCATGAAGACAGGCAGGAGGTGTGTATAGCCAAGGAAGAGAATAGCTTTTGGACAGTAATCTCACCAAAGCAGGGTCCTTGTATACTCTACAGTGAGTTTGCAGTCACTACGGTATCTGTGAAGAACTGCATGTTATAATGCCAGTAACAATACTCTCAAGCATCTGTAACTGAAAAATAATTTCACTTCTAAGGGAGTGAGCCAAACCCACGTGATTTAAAGTCAGTTTCTATTCACACTGAACTTTGCTAAATAAGATTAAATTTCACATAATTCAACTAGAATCAAAGCCACCTTCTGTGTTTCAGCACACTGAGTCTCAGTGCACATGATACATAGACCAGTCATCACTGACTTTTACCATATTCTAGTAAAGCAGCTATCTCTAACTCCTTCTGTGGGATTATCACTGGACAACCTTAGTTTCGTGCCTTCTCACACAACCTATTAAAACTGCAATCTTTAATTTCAGTAGCTACTCAAATTCTTAAAATTCTTCCAAAGTGAATTTGGGTGGTTGGTTGAGCAGGAAACATGGGCACAAATCTCCCCATTCCCCACGCTGTTCACTCCTCCAAGAAATGGCTCTCCTCTTAGTAGATGCCTGAGGTGCTGCTCCCAGCCCTGCTGTCATCCACCTCCCTGCTGAAGCTTTGTTAACTTCTTGGAATGTTTTCTTTGCACGAGGTTACACTTTTCTTCAGCTCTAGCCAGCCTAAGTACTTTCCAAAGCTGCTTATAAAATCTTTGGTTGAGCTTGCTTGTTTTTGCCTAGCCTGCAATGTCATCAGTATAGTATTGATACAGTCATACAATTAAAATGCCAGAACAACAGTCTAATGAATGAACAAGTCCCTAAAGTACTGGATCTTTAAAATCACATTCTGTTTTTAATAAGGACATGTGCTAGTGATGATTGATAGGAATTGATACCAGTGATTTTAAAATATTTTCAAATCATCAGTAGTAATAAATCTTTAACATAACAAAAAGATGTTTCATTTGATACATTTTAGTTCTTTCTATACTTCCCTTTTTCCTTTCAGTGTGGCCAGTAACGGTCCCTAGCGTGGTTGTTCTACTCATCTCATGGCTCCCAGTTAATGCTGCTGGTGTCATTCTTCTTTCACCTCCTGGCAAAGAGAGAAAACTCAAGCACATACATGGCAGTCATCTGTCTCTGTTATTTCTGTGCGTTGATGAGAACCCAAGCTTTTGGATAACATCCCCAAGCCTTTGCACTATTATTTTCATCCTTGCCTCTTCAGTAATCACCTGCTCAACAGACCCAGCCCTATCGTGTCATTAAAACCTACAAGACACCTTCTCTCTCTGCTGCTGGTTCCCATGATAATCTTTCACAATTTGCTGGACATGTAGTTCACACAGTCCTGTACCTGAGCTCACTACTTTAGATCACCGCAACCAGCCTTTGTTTCTAATATCTCTTTAGCTGGCTTAAATGAACTTTTTCTCTCTTCTTTAAGGATCATAAGCATTCCTTTGCCGCTGTGGCACTTGCTGCTTCTCTGAAGAGTTCAAGTCAAGGAGGTTATGTCATCATTCCTGTGTTTGTCTGGGAAGTGAGGAGTACTCCCTTGCTTTCAAATTCGTGCATAGAGCCGTAAACCACAGCTGCCCCTTCATCTTCTCCCCATGTTGTTTGCTCGGCATTAATTTTATTGTTTGCCTTGTATATTTGACCTGTGTTAATTTTCTATGGATTCACACGTTTATGGGATACCCTGTCCAAACTCCTTCTCCTTTTATTTTAGACTCTGTATTATGTTAATTCCACCAGGAGCCTACGCAGCTGGCTTAAATTTCAGCACTGAATGAACATGCCCCCTGTATCAAAGGTTAATGCTAGGTTTTCTGGGAGCTTCTCTCTGAATGTTTGCCTTCATATACCAGCCACAGACACTAAATCACCAGCATCTCCCCTGCATTCAGATTGATCTAAGGCATATCAGCAAATACTTCTGGGGTTTTGTTTGTATTTTGGTAGCACATATAGTTTTGTTTCTTTTTATTTTCATTCAAATTTCTCTTACAGTTTCTTTGCCACCTTTGTCCAAACAAAATGAACCATATCGAAAACAGCGTTTCATAATTGGTTATTGTGAGGGGCGAAGCTATCTTCTGGCCCCCTTTTTTTTTTTCCTGGCGCCCATTGTTTACAGCCTCAGAGTCTATTTAAAGTAAACTTGCTTCATAGCTGAGAAGTTGGTTGATGAACAGTAGAGTCATATTTACAAGAAAGCTGCTTAGCGACAGTCCTGAGCAAAGGAGGAGAAAAAGCCCTTTCCTGATTACCATGAGTTTAACTCTTGTATTGTAACCTCGTGAATTCTGTTATTCCCATCCCTCAGCCACTTACACTTCAGACAGCAGATGAATGGCGGAGCTTTGTTGATGGTTGTACTCGTTGCTAGGGGACACTCTGAGGGAGGTGAATCATGCCATTTACAGTCAGCCTAAAGGAACATTTGGAAATGCTTGAGCTTAGAAATTTCCTTCTGTGGTCTGTGTTGCTGAGAGTCGAGTGCTTTGTAGCTGTGAAGAGTGCTTTAGAAATAAGTGATGATAACGGAGGCATTAAACATCCTGGTATTTTTCGTTGCTTGCACCTTTGCATGTATTTTAAATCGTTCTGGTGCTTCTTACTTCTTTGACAATTATGTTTTTAGTTAAAGGCTGACTATATCCAAATGGTATGAAAAAAATGTTGTTGCAAATCACATTATGAAAATTTGTAGTATTTAATTGTGATTTCTCTAAGAAGCATGATTTCTAAATGCAGTTGCAGGTACACATATTTATCTGAAATTTCCTCGGTATATTCACGGGCATTTATTTTATTTTGTCTGCTGTGCGAAGGCAGGAGCTTCAGGTACCACTAGAAATAAGAACTTAACCTGTAGTAGGTAGGTTTTACAAGCTACATGTTTGGTGAAACACAAGATGAGTAAGTACAAGTGCTCATTTTATGAATGCAAAGTCACAGTTTGAAGAGAACGTAGAGGCTCAGGCTGATAGGTACAACACAGACCTGCTGAGCAGAAAAAACCCAAGATGCACCTTTTGGGGGTCTAAGAGCCAGGGTGTGTTTTTTTCGCCTGAGACAGGTGTCTGACGTCCTTGACTCCGGCACTGTGTACCCAAGGCTGAGCTTTGCAGGACTCCAGGGCAAGCCTGGTCTTGTCCCTCTTCAGGTCAGCAGGTTTTACCAACACGAAGCGCCCTTGTGTACCGGCCAGCTTGAAGTTTGCGTTTCAGGAGAGCAGCTGGACTCGGGAACTTGAGAAGATTCAGGGGGAGAGCGGTATTTTTCAGCGCCTCTGCCCCGGCCCTTGAGCACACCTTGGGCAGAGGGCTGGAGACCCTCGCGGCCCTTCGCTTCCCTTCGTCACGCGTGTGGAAGGGGTTTAACAGCATTTTACACGCTACAGCGGTGACGCCGCTTTTCGAAAAGCGAAGAACGTTGGTTTACCTACCGCTGCTTTGCTTCCAGCGCCAGGGCGGAGGGGTCGCC
>NW_009730025.1:7431-83727 GCF_000703405.1 Apaloderma vittatum | reverse complement strand
TGTGGTTCTTAGATCTTTTAGAGGTTTTAAAGCATCGTCTCGTATTCTAACTTTGTCTGAACCAGTCATATCTCAAAGGGGAGGCTGATTCTGAGATACTGGTCTTCTCAGTTGTAACTCCTGGTCTTTGGTGTTTACTGGATCATCCCTTTTCGCTCTTGATTTAGAAGCTTCTTATGCAAAATAGAAAATCTTTTTAAAGAGTGGGATAGATTCTTTGTAGTCAACTCTTGAGTTTCATTGAGTCTGTTACAGCTTCTGTGTCATTTCTGAAACTTTGTTACCCTTCGTGAAGTTCTCTTACCAATGTGCTCATGTTGTAGTCCAGTAGCTGGTCTTCACATGCTATAATTTCAAACATTTCTCTAGTAAATTCTTCACTGTTGCCCTTTTGCTAGAAACTGGACACTTGTGTAATGTCTACATTTCCTTCTAAAGCTTATAGGAATTTGCTTCCCAAGGATTTACAACAGTACTGCGTCTTGTAGAACTTGAAACTCTGAGATAGGCCAGTTTATGAATCCTATGATAGATACCAAGTGCAATGATACACTTCATTTCTTATGAATGCCATTAAGAGTCATAATTGTCAAAACTGTGCTGGTGAAAAAGTGGCATATTTCCAGTCTGCTTCTTGGAAAATTAAGCTACAGGCATCTGATAAAAGTAAGTCAGGGAAACATCTGTTCCCCTAGACATGTGAGTTGGCAGAATTTCAGGAATGAGTAGAGAAAGCAAGGCCTTAGCTAAATTATAACAAATGTTCATTTTATAGTCTGTTTTGAAAACTGCTGCCTGGGAATGATCTGCCTTTTTTGTTTATCGTGAAAGAAAGATTGAGTAAAATAAGCACAATTGTTTTATCTCACAGTGTAATGGCTACGAGCCTTTTTTCTCTCTGTGTGAGGATATTACTACAAAGAACTGACTGCAGGATAGTAAAGTCATTTTAGAATAGTGAGATGGAAGTTTTCATCCCTCAATTCTGATAGGTGTACAAAACACTGTATGTCACAACCTATCCCAATCCACATCTGAATGTGTTGCAAATGTTTTATGGTTTTTACATGGTTCCAAAACAGAGATGGTGATAAGACAATACCCAAACTACTTCCAAAACTCTAAAAAAATTTTGAAAATTCTTCCAGGCTCTGCCTATTTACCTCAATGACTTGTTGGAATGCGGAAGTCCACAATCCAGCCTTTTTAAACCTTTACATCTGAAAAAGAAGGGCTACTGATTGATTACACTTTTCACAACTTCTTTTAACCTGTAAGCCCTCTGGACTTCTAAAGTAACATTGCTGAGGTCAGAATTCAGGAAAGCAAGCCACATAGATTTAAAATAACTTCTTATCTATGCCCAAACAACATTTGCAATCTAACTGTTTTGCCATACAAGAAAAGTCAGCCAGCTGATTTATTTAGTGTAGTAAAATATGGATAGATGGAATATCAGAAGTTCAACAGAAGGAAGAAGAATTGGGTAAACCTACAGGCAACATTTTGCGTAAAATGAAATAGTAAAGACTGCTAAAGAATACATTTTGATTGGAAAGTAAAAGGGTTTAATCTTAAAAGGACCTTCCAAAGCTGTGCTGCAGGCAAGCAACTCAACTGCATTCTCATAAAATGAAGACACATTTCATTTTTGACAACAAACAAAAAGGAAGAGTGCAGGTATGCCTGTAGTTTTAAATAAAACCAAATATCCTGGACTGGCCTATGTTCATATTTATTAAGGTGAACACCTGCTAGAGCAGAGGGACTTCATTCATTCTACATAGCACTTAATCCAGTTCTTCCCTCAAGCCTGTACAGTTCCTGTTTCACCTTAGGATACCATTGCTATTTTGTCTGTTTAGTTTAGATTGTTTGGAATAACATGAGGGTTGCCCACTAGAATGATGTGTTCTGTGTGTGCTGGGCTATGATGTGTAAACACCTGCAGAACTTTATTGGGTATTAATTGCCAGAGAGTTTACATTGATTCAGTTTCATTGAAGTGTCTTTGATGAAGTGACCATGCCTTTACGTTTCCAGTGAGAGTGAGTCAAAAAATGAGTGGAGACCAAGCTAATAACTTGAGTGCTGTAGGCAGTCAGTTGAGAGTGAGTCAAAAAATGAGTGGAGACCAAACTAATAAATTGAGTGCTGTAGGCAGTCAGCACCTATTCCTTAGACACATTCATTGGTCACCAAAGTCGTCTTGACTTTAGGCCCTCAAGACCTGTGGCATTTATGTGCCTTATCTGTACAAAGGCACATAAAAAATAATCAAGTGGTTGGTGACAGCCAACATGGCCTCACTAGGGGCAAGTCATGCCTGACTAATTCAGTGGCCTTCTACGACAAAGCTACAGCGCTAGTTGACATGGGAAAAGCAATGGGTGTCATTTTCCTGGACTTGTGCAAGGCGTTTGACATTGTCCCACATGACATCGTTGTCTCTAAAATGGAGAGACATGGATTTGACAGATGGACCACTCCGTGGATAAAGAACTGGCTGGATGGTCATACCCAAAGAGTTATGGTCAATGGCTCAATGTCCACATGGAGACCAGTGACAAATGATGTTCCTCAGGGGTCTGTTCTGGGTCCAGTGCTGTTCAACATCTTTGTCAGTGACAAAGTTGTTCCCAAATGCATCAGGTTTCTCAGCCTCTGGAGCAGAAAAGTCCACTAGAGGGGTGAGAGCTACAGCTGAGGTCACCAGCAAATTCAGCCAGCTGATTTGAATCATCTCGGCATGTCTATAAAAGTTTCCATTTCCTTTAAAGCAACCAGAGATTAGCGTCAATAGATTTTTCTTTCTTACTGTCTTTTTTTTTAATACCTTTCCCTGACTAATGGCAAGAGATTTATTTATGATATGTGAAAATGGGAATCCATCTGAAGTCCCTTGTAGATGTTTTAAAGCACAGAAAATGTGAACACTTCTTACTACAGATAAATATGACTAAGTGACTAAGGTGAGGATAATATGTATTTATCATTGCTCATTAACAGAGACAGCTTACTATTGGTTTTTAAGGTATAAAAACTGTGCCAAGATGTCCCAAATAGTAAAACCAGTGATATAAGTTAGTCTAAATCCTGTCTCACTAAATTCTTGGTGACAGAAAGTGTCTAAGAACCCTGTTGGTTTCACCTACAGTTATTTGGACCTAGAAATCCTACCTGGACCATGTCTGAACCACAGATACTGCATTTGATCTGTGCTGCATGTATTCAATAGGTTATTCATTCAGTAAGGGATGTATAACTAATAGATAATTGAAATCTGTGTATTCAGTTTTGAAATCCTTGCTAGTTGCTTCCAAGTTGTTAATGTCATATGCAAAAGTTCCGGAAGAACCTGTGATGCAGAATTTGGTTGGTGGTATTAAACACTACCAGTATTTTTCCATTTTAGAGAAGCTTGTTAAAGTCATGAATGCTCACTCCATATGTGAGGGCAATTCTGCACTTACCTCTTAACAATAAAAATCTGAACACTTAATTGTAATAAAATGTAAAGCATATCTTCCAGCACAATAGATTAAAAAATGAAGCTAAATTTTAAAGACTACAATGAAGGCAACTTTAGTCTTTCAGCTTATGGTTTGCCAAAAACCTTTTGCTTTCAGGAATGACAAGGGGTTAGATACAATAAAAGACTTATTGAAAACATAAATATACACGATGAAACTTTCACAGAATCATAGAATGGTTTGGGTTGGAAGGGACCTTAAAGGTCATCTAGTTCCAACCCCCCTGCCATGGACAGAGACACCTCCCACTAGACCAGGTTGTTCAAAGCCTCATCCAACCTGGTGTTGAACACTTTCAGGGAGAGACATCCACACTTTTCTGGGCAGCCTGTTCCAGTGCCTCACTACCCTCATAGTGAAGAATTTGTTCCTACTAGCTAGTCTAAATCTACCCTCTTTCAGTTTACAGCCATTACCCCTTGTCTGATCACTACATGCCCTTCTAAAAGTCCCTCTCCATCTTTCTTGTAGGCCCCCTTTAAGTACTGGAAGGTCCCCCTGGAGCCTTCTCTTCTCCAAGGTGAACAACTCCAGCTCTCTCAGCCTGTCCTTGTAGGGAAGGTTCTCCAGTTCTCTGATCATCTTTGTGGCCCTTCTCTAGACTCGTTCCAACAGCTCCATGTCTGTCTTACTCCAGGGGCCCCAGAACTGAACACAGTGTTAAAGGCGAGGTCTCACGAGAGCAGAGTAGAGAGGCAGAATCACCTCCTTCAGCCTGCTGGACATACTTATTTTGATGCAGCTCAGGATATGGTTGGCTTTCTGTAAATACACATTGCCAGGTTGTGTTGAGCTTCACATGCACCAGCACCTCCAAGTCCTTCTCTGCAAGGCTGCTCTGAATCCACTCTTTGGCCACCCTGTGTTTGTGCTTGGGATTGCCTTGACCCAGGGGCAGGAACTTTCACTTGATCTTGTTGAATTCCATGGGTCTGCCTCTCAAAAGCCTGTCCAGGTCCCTCTGGATGGCTTGATGCAAACTTGTTTGTCTTCATTTCTGAACAGAGGCCCCAACATTTATGTCCTCTCGTGCCACACACTCATATTAAACATTAGCTTAGAGTAAGTGATTTCCTTCCTTCACAGATGGCAGAACACCCCAAATAAGGCAAGAACAGAGTTCAGATCTTTCTGTATTACAGAGTGTAAGGTATAGTAATCACGGGTTTAATTTTTAATAATAATGACTTTCATTTGTCATACTTCTAAGCACCAGACACTAACCTAACCATAGAATTTGCTAGAATTTTCACATTCTTAATACAAGAATCTATAAAATTAAGTGTGTTTCCTTGATGCTGCAAGAAGGAAAAATCCCAGACTGTGTGCCAGTTCCTGATCCTTAACAGACATGTCAGATGTTTGCATCCTGAAAGATAATTTTTAGAAATTTTTAGTGCGATGAGCAACCTTAGATATAGACCGTAGGGACAAGAAAGCAATTGTTTCCATTCTTCCTGCCCAATAAATTATCAGCATTATTAACAACACAGTGTTATCTCTGCTGCCTTTTTACTATGCATCTCATTGTATTTGGTGGTCTTTACAAGAATCTTTATTTAAGGTGACTGACTGACTTCCTCAGTCTCAGTCCAATCGTAATCTTCTTTTTAGGTAAGAGTCGTCTAGTTCTGATGCCATGAAAACTTGGAAACATGATGCACTTTTCACTCCAGTGTTTGAAAAACATATGAAAGATATTTATATGATTTTGCAGTTTTAATAGAACTTTAAATCTTTGGTAATTGCATTATTTTTTAAGACTTTGAAATTGGAATATTTATATTTAATTATATAATGGTATCAATAAGAGTTTAAGCAGTAGTCTATATTTTTCATTGATAGTATAGCATTCATATTCATGTTGAGACTGCTGTTAAAAACATACTCTAAATATAACAATATTCAATAGTAAAAAGCAAGCATTTTCCATATAAAATGATTTGTTTGTACTGTCACAAATGCAGAAAATTTTGGGTAAAATTAAATTTTTCACATCCAGTAATGTGCATTACAGTAATTTCTTTTTTTTTCGTTTTTAGTAAATCTACACATCAAATACAAAGGTTGATTTTGATATTTCTTATTTTAGATTATTATGTCATGCAATGAAAGACCATATAGTGCGTGTCGCAAATGAAGCAGAATTTATTTTGAACCGACAAAGAGCTGAAGATGTCCACAAGCATGCAGAGTTTGAGGTAAGTCTCAGAGCTGGTGCATTTCTGCTTCTCTGTTTTCACTCAGTTGTCACCTAGACTGTAACCCCATACAAAAAAGATTTTTTTTCTTCCACAAAAGAAATTTACATTGAAGGCATTTCAAAACTAGTTTTTAAAAGCTTTGTTAAATGTCAAACAGAAGAAATGGGTTTAATTTTTCATCTCCTCACTGAAGTTCATGAAAACAGTTACAGCTTGAAGGAATCTCTTAATCAGAATGTCTAAACTGGTGTGGCAGACCCTTAGATTTACAAGAACTTTTCTGATTTGTTGCTAATAGGAATGCAAATCGCCTTAGTAATTATTTTTGTCAGATTTTATCAATAGTATATATGAGTTCAGTAAGAAAGTAAATCGGTTAATGCACTGAACACACTTCACAAAAAATAAGAAATAGAACTCTTTTGTTAAAATACTTAGTATTTTAAGAAAACTTTTGCAGGTTGGAGCACTTTAGAGCGTTTACTTGCTATAATTTATATATTGAAATATGATACTGCATAACTTTCTTGCAAGTTAGGAACCATTAACTATTGATATTAAGATTGTGTTTAAAACTTCTGTTCTTTTTTAAGTACTAGAGGAAGTAACAGAGCAGTCGACTCCCATAACTCTTTAATGTCAACAATCCTTACTCTTCAAAGGAATCAACTTTCAGTTGCTTTTTTTCATCAACAAGTGATGCAGTATATAATTTAAATTACATGACTTGAAAATGATGCAAATATACCAGAAAAGGTATTTTTGAAATGTGTTCATTTTAACAGGTTTTTTTTTATTTCTTCAGGAATAGTTTTGTTCCTATTCAAATAAATTTAATGCATTAGTCCCCATGTGTTGCCTGGTCTAGTCGAGAGTTGGTGTCCCTGCCCATGACAGGGAGGTTGGACTAGATGATCTCTAAGGTGCCTTCCAGCCTAGGCCATTCTATGATTCTATTCTACGAAGTGATGGAGTAAAGTTAAAATCTAGTTATTGACATGGCTTCATCAAATACATCTTTGTATTTTGAAATTTTTTACACAACATTTCAGGATCACTGGTTTATTATTATTTCCAAACCTGCCTGTGCTTACATACATTTGTGTATATGGAGGTATATATGCACAAACATACACATCTACATGTTTTAATGCTCACATGACCTAACATTAGGATTAAGATAGGCTGACTTAGTATTGATAGTAATAAATAGCTGTATCAATTTATTAATCTGTCAGAAAATGTCAGAAAGCACCAGGTGGCTAGAAATAGGTTCTGGTAATCTTAGTTTTGATGAGTTTTTTATCTCCTTGAAACAGCTCTCTTAAATGTGCACTTTGATGTACTAGTTCTTGTGCTCTTTGACCTAGCTGAGAAGTGTGAGACACGGAGATATCTGTTGTCATTTTGAATACACGTAACCTTTACTTCATTTTGTCAGAGCAGACACTTGTCATATGGGATTGCAACAACTTTATTACCAAACATATACTGGATATTTTGGTCTTAGATAAAATCACATTTACAATTAAGTGTATGTCAGAGTGAAGTTTCATACTGCCTCCACAATAAATAGCATTTGATATTTATCAGAGCATCATGCAGTAACCTAAGATGACAATAGAAGATTGAGTTATCTACTCTTTGAAGAATACATTGAGGTATAAGATCTGTCAGAACTCTAGACGAAATGAGAATATTCAATTAAGTTCCAGCTTCTGTTAGCAAATAGGATTTAGAATATTAACTACATTCCCTAAAGGAATAGCCTTCAGTCAGTCTTATTGTCTGGTAAAGAAACCAACACATTTTTCATATATGAAAATTTTGATTATATTTGTCACATAAAAAACCTCAGTTACACATTTTAGATGAGTAAGATAAAATCTGCAAGTCATAAAAAAATATGAAATGTAGCCTATGTTAAATATGAAACTCAGATGTACTTAAATAAAGTGATGGTTAAAACCTGGAAGAATGGTTTATATATTGTCTTTAATAATGGTAGGCATATAACTGAACATTTTATTATTCGTCCCACTTGAAAGCAATAGGGACAAAGAGATTTCTGGTAGTTTTCTGTTGTATAATTGTAAATCTGTCATTTAGTTTTAATAAGCTGTATTGGTACATGTTTTGGGGTTTAGTACATGTTAATCATTGCTTCAGCCAGAGAAGTGAGTGGCTATTTTATTTTTACCTTTTAAACGTTAATTGAATCATTATGGTTGAAATGGTTTGGCCCAAGCTGCACCAAGTTACTGTGTCACCTGCGTAGTGGGGAGGACGTGGACCAGCATCTAAATTTTATCCTGTGACTCCAATTGCAGACAGGGCCAGCGAAATTCTTCCCAGAGTGGGTGCTTCACAGTTAACTTTCATTTAGTTAACCTTCGTAATTGTTCTGGAAGAAAAATGAAAATTTAATTTTACTGTCCAATGAGCTGGTGAAATATTAACCTCATTACTAAGGCAGATCATTGTACTAATTGGTGCTTCCCTGTACAAGAAGATAAATTGAAAAATGAATTAACCCTTTATGAATGGGTGTAACAACTGTTCTTTTACAGATAGATTACTTGAAATAATGGCTTGCACAGTGGAAAGACCACTGTTAAAATCTTACTGAATGCTAATGTGTTCTGTACTAAAAAGTTAGTGTACAGAAACAGGAAGAATAAACCACAATTTAGTGTTAGGTTAGCTTAATTTTAATTGCCCTTTTAATTACTAGAAAATAGGATTCTGTTCAGCACTGTGATAGAGTGCTGACTGTTGGTTAGACGTTCTAAAATAGTGCACCGTAACTGTGCATGCAAAAAGATCTCTTAAAAGGTGATTTTAAAATTGGCTGGTTTGAGAATAATCTAACTTTTGTAATTTATACATAGAAAATGATTCTTATAGTAGATTTATTTTAATTAGTATGGCTACATTTACTTTCTGTAGGTATTTTGAAAGGATCTTTACTAGGAGGAGAAATTGAATTTCAACTTAACATGATTTTAGGAATAGAAATGGAAAAATTATATTGTGCTTACGATACATAAAGAAAGGATTTATCAAAACTAAAATATACTACAGGGTTTTGACAGTTTTAGAAAAATTTGGATGAAGGTCAATAACAACACCATTAACAGATCACTATCTGTTAAGGGAAACATGGTGAAAACATTAGATCTCTTTCAGTTTAAAAGATGAATGAGTTTTTAACCACTAGGGGTTTTTAGAAGTAGTAGTGTATAACAAAAATTTTTCATGTTGCGTGATGAGAATATCCTCCTTAATTTTGTAGTTAAAGGAGTTTCTATTCAGCATCCATAGAAATAAAAGTATCAAATGTCTTTTTAATTGCAGATTTTACTGCAATTTAAAAATCTAAACCAGTGTACGTAATTATTTCCTGTATAGTATGCTATGTATGTTATACCTGTATTTTCTAAGTACGCCTGAAACTGTTACAAGGCATATCCATAGTAACACATATACATACAGAGATGTATAGTTTAACGTTTTTATTGCAATTCTGTTGTCTTTGCCGTTGATATTTCAATTTTTACATGTTATAACTAAGTGCTTTTTCACAGAAAATATATAGTAGTAGAATCATTTAAATTGAATGGCGTGTCCTATTCCTCTTCAAAGTATTTTAATGAATTCTTGTCATATTTTAAAACTTTTAGTAAGTAGTAATTTCAGGTGATTCTCAATAGCCTATCTTTTATGAAGTAGATATATTTTCATTCCTAGTCTCAGTGTGCTCAGTATGCTGCTGACAGAAGAGAGGAGGAGAAGATGTGCGATCATCTTATCAGTGCTGCTAAGCATCGAGATCACGTTACAGCCAATCAGCTGAAACAGAAGATACTCAACATACTAACAAATAAGCATGGTGCCTGGGGAGCTGTTTCGCACAGGTAGGCTGCAAATGTAAATTCATGGGGTTTAAATGTTACTCTCAAAGTTTAAGAGAAGTAGTCATTGTATAACTCAAATAGTATTAGGAGCTAGAATAAACCACAATTTAGTATGATAATTTCATTTTAATTGCTCGAAAATAGACTTCTGTTCAGCACTATGTTATAGCACTGAGTGTTGGTTAAATGTTGGCTAAAATTTATTCTTCTCTGTTAGTGTTTTCTTCAGCTGGTTCTCAAGAATCCCTCTGCTCCCATAAGATTCACAGATCAAGCTCCTTTATGGACTGCAAACATAATATTTTACTGGATTCTAAATAAATTATAATGGCTCTTTGTTGATTGTAATACAGTTGTACTGTTAGTATATCAGTAGATTTTGAAGCTTCTACCAGTATTAGAATCTGAATGAAGTGTTCTGAACGAGATACTGAGAGATGTAGAGATTTCCATGCAGATGCCAACAAAGGAAGCCTGAAATAAAGAAGAGAGTCAAAATTATTTGTCTAGCATTATAGAAAAAAAAACAGTGTTCAAATAATCAGCAGAACCAGGTCACTTGAGTCACTGTCTAATGCTTTCTTCTGTTTATATTTTTTTCTGTGCAACTAATGAACTGGTAAGACCCACTGGTAAATCTTAACTCTCCTACAACAGAACAGTAGTCAGTACCAGCCATGCACAGTTAAACTCTGTATGCTTAAAGGAAAACTTACATTGTAAAAAAAGCTGAACATACCCAAAGTGCAGCTCAACTCTGCAGGTATTCCTGTTAAAATTTTAAAAAAGACCCAAAATGCATAATTTCTACTGTATGTTAAGTGATATTATAGTGTTTGAGGTTTTAATCAGAGCTTGTATCGAGTTTTTAAAAACTCATTCTATTCAATGTAGAGATGAAATTAAACATTTTCATATATCATGCCCAAAACCAGAGCCTTGCCCTTCCAAACTGCAAAAATAGCCAGTGGCTAAGGTGCTGACCCTCACATGGAAGACTTGAGCTGAAATTGCTCCTTTCCTTCATTCAGAGAAAGGTCTTGAACCTGGGTCTGCCATATGAGTGCCCTGTCTGCAAAAATAGAGACTGCCAAGTCTTTCCCTTGTTTGTGCATTTTAGCCACAAATACTTGACTATTTATTCAGAGTGGAACAGCTCAAACAAGAGAAATCTAGGAAGTTCTGCTCCCAAATATCTGAATTTTTAAAGCTTGATTTTCTACTTAAATCGTGTTTAAGTCAGCTCTGAGTCAGGCAAAACATAACAGAAAGTTCTAAAACTTTTTTAGTAAAAATCTAGCTGAGACTGATAGACTAATACAAAATCTTTTCTGTAGACAAATATTTTCATTCAAAAAACCTCTATGGTTTTAGCTTGAGCGCTTACCTAGGTCTTGTCCTCTTAGAAGAGTTGCCAAGTAATAAATCTGACATGTCAGTACTAATGTTTAAATACTACCACATATCCTGTTCAGTCTTTTTGTAATTCTTTCTAGTTGATTCTTGCAGTTACACAGTATTAAAGAAATGATTTTTTTTCCTGTTCTTCATCCTTGTATCTTCCAAGGAAATCACTATTTCCTGGATGATGATGGAGATGTATTTATTTTGTAAGATAGTAGAAGGTGTGGAAATTCAGTCCTAAAAAACTCTGCCTAATACCAGAGACATTCTGCTGGAAATTGCAAAAATGACGGGTAGAAATTTGTGATACGGTTAATTCAAAACAGCCTTAGACTGTAATGGATGCTCCTGTTATCTCTAGTTGAGGCTTGAAGCTGTTTATCTGGAGACATGATGCTGATGAAATTAAGTGCAGTTTTCACTCCTTTTAATGCCTTTAAATTTTTTAATAATATTTGTGAATGGCTGCAGATACCTTGTAGGTTTAAGTCAGTTCCTGGTAACTAACTTCTTCAGAAAACCATCTTTTCTTTGTGCCAGATAACTCTCCCCTCCTGGATTGTTGATGGCATCCTAAACAGCTACAGATCACTCCTGCAGCTTTTTTTACCCTTCAGTCCATGATAGTTTTTGACGGGCCATGAAGCAGCTTGACACCTGTGACAAACCTTTCAAATTTCTTATATCAGACAAAAGAAACTCTGATTTTATGCCAGTCATGCCACTTCCCCGATGTGTCTGCTTCTCAATTACTTGCAGTGCTGCTTTTCCATTCCGGCGCTTGCCGTGTTAGGTTGGCCTGGTTGTATTTTAGCTGCAGGCTGCTGCTTAACCTGGAGAAGGGCAGACACAGAGACAGCACGAGGGCTCCAAGTGGGGTTCCCCGTTTGCAGGAGCTGAGCTGCCGGTCTCACCGTGTGTTCCGTGGCAGCCGTGTGATCCACCACACAAGTGCGCTGTGAACGCAAGGGTCTAGGATGGCAGCAGGGAGGGGGAGATGCCCAGTGGGAGAGCCTCTGAGCCTTGTTAAAGACTAAACTCAGTGGTTCTCAGTGGACAAACTCAAAAGGCTTCAAGTCCTTCTAGAGGAGGACCACAAAGATGATCAAAGAACTGGAGCACCTCCCCTGTGAGGACAGGCTGAGAGAGTTGGAGTTGTTCCACAGCTACTGATTTACGGATATTTGTAGCATGTAGTACATATATGTGGTTTTCTTTCTCTCTCTTCAAGGTAAAGAACAATTTTTTAAGTTATTTAACATAGATGCTGATGCTGTAAAATGTTAAGGTCTCATGTTGTGAAATATGACCCAGCCGTAGAGAAAATTTTTCCTTGTGTTTGTGGTTCGATACAATAAGCTTGTAAGCCTCAACAGCTTTTGTGTCTGTCTGTGTGGCTTTTGCAGGAAACAGAAATCAGCATTTACTGTGTTTAATCTGCAGGTACCACAAAGTTTGTTCATTAAGAAGCAAAGAGACTATCAAGAAATAGGGAAACTTAGCACTGGGTGGAAAAACAAGAGATTCGATGAGTGAAATTCTGTAGTATTTGTAAATTATTAGTTTTAAATATATTACCATTCTTCTCAAAATGTCTGAAGAAACAAGAATGAAGTTGAATGGTGTAAGTTAGCAAAATATATGAAATGCAATTCTAAGTTATAGTTACATAAAGATAGTTGAATTAAAAATAACATAAATTTGTATGTGATTTCAATTAACTTCTTAATTAGCTATTAATTCATGAAGAAATTAATTATATGCAAGTGGTCCACCACTTAAATGAATGCCTAAAAAGACAGTAACATTGTACAAACCATCCCTGTCCATACATGCATCAGTACACTTTGAGTTTGTCTGAGAACCTGTTTAGTCTTTCATCTCCTTCTGTCTAGAAATGGTAAATAACAGTTTTGAAAAAAATCTTTATTTCATATTGCCTATCACTGTTAACTTCTTTCTCCCTTTACAAATATTTTCCATTCACATCTTAAAATGAAAACCAAAGTTCTTTCACTCCATTTCTTGCAGATGTGAGCATCAACTCCTCTGCAACAAAAGGAAATTATTGAATCATTTTATTTTTTCCTACATATCTCAGACAAAGAATGATTTCAAAATAAATCTCATTAGTTTGTTATAAATGGTGTCCGTGCCCTTAAACCAAACTACTTCTGTTTTCCTTATTTTTGCAATTTGACACTTTTAGGTATCTTCATAATTGCTTATCCTAAACATACTGTTTGCCCTAATTTAAATTCAGCATTATAACAAAATTAGGATTCTGCAGGTTTTTCCCATTAAGATGAGAAATTGATGAGTTTGTTATTTCGTTGATGCATTGCCACTCATTCAGAGTGAATATGTAACATCCTATTGCCTTAAATTCAGAAAAAAATCAAACAGTATGTTTCATAGCTTAGCATGCAAAGCTTCTTGAAGGCAGCACTTACCCTTAGCTTTTTTCAGGGTTATAGTCTCCATGTCACAACATATGCCTCCTTCTGTCTTCTCTGTCAGCTTCATGTGGTGCTTCTCTTCCTCCCCATCTGCTTCTCTCCCCTTACACATCTTCCTTGGGAAAAAAAAAAGAAAAGAAAAAAGAAAAAAAGTTTAGTGAAACCTGTCTCTACACACAGTTCAAATTCCTCATCAGCCACATGCATACCTGTGTTTTGGGCCATAATCTGTTACCATGTTTATTTGGAGTATTCTCTTATTTCAGCTTCTTGATTTAATATACCTCATTTTAAACTAAAAAATGTTGAGAATGCTGTTTAGGTTTAAGGCAAACTAGGGCAATACAAAGTGTTCTGATTTCTAGTTTGTATTCTGAATCTCAGTATGAAACATTTGTCATAGATATTTTCACATCATCAATTTTGATATACACAGGAGGATTACTACAATTTAAAAGTGAGACTTTGTTCTTCTGCTTTCCCTGATTTGATGAAGGAGGTTCCACCTACTTTAAAGCAGCTTTACCAAATAGCAAGTATACAAGGGCTTTTTCTGTTCAAATCCATCTTTGGTTAAACTAGACACCCATAACAAATTAATCATTCATGGTGGAGGGCAGAGCTGTCAAACTCATTCTGTGATGAAGACCAAATTCGTCTGGGGAGACAGGCTGGAAATAAAAAGTTTCTTGCCAGATAGCTGGTTTTACCTCTCACTACAGCATGTGCTTCTGCAGAGATTAGGTCCTGCTGGGGGCCAGGGGAAGAGAGCGGAAAGAGGAGAACTTCCCTTTCCTCAGCCTCTGGAGCATGGCAGTTAAATAAGTTGATTCTGGGATGACGCTGCTTCTAACTCAAATGTTTCCAGTTTACAGAAGAGGAGACCAGAATGCATAAATTTAGTAAGAAGGAGTTCCCCTTACAGCCAGCTTTTGGCATGCTGTGGCTCTGTTGCTATACTAGCTGCTGTCTTAGGAGGTTGAGAGACACTGAACCTATGCTGTCCCCCACTGCGCATAAGCTTCATCTGGTTTAGCTATTTGTTCGTTTCTGGCTCACTTTAACTGCTAGACATAAATTACAAAGGGACCTTTAGAACAGTGGCAAGGATGTAGGACCAGATCCTGTCTACTGGATCTAGAAGTGTGTTTGACATGCCTGTAGTTAGAGAACCTGTTAAGGTTCTGCATTTTTTCTACATACTCTGTAAGAGCTATGAATTTTCTGTTTCTGGAATTGGTGGAATCTCTTTTTCTATGCAGAATAGATCCTTCCAGATTGATCTGATAGAATCACACACTTTTCAGCTCATTTGTTAACTAGTCTGATTACAAGTTCCAAATATTTAATTCTGAGATTATTTCATGACAGCAAAGCATTAAGATATGTTCTGTTGCTTTTTCAGCAACATGTTCTGTTGCTTTTACTTAACTGTACTGCTTGAGATACCTTGAGATAGCAGATGTGTCAGCATTATTCACCTTTTAGGTCCAGTGTTAGTCATCTTCTTTAGCAAGATTTAAAGATGCATGTGAATGTGCTTGAGATACCTTGAGATAGCAGATGTGTCAGCATTATTCACCTTTTAGGTCCAGTGTTAGTCATCTTTAGCAAGATTTAAAGATGGATGTGAATGAGACTATTCTTCTAATCTGATCACTCTTTTGTAGTATTTTACTATTTCAATCCCCTCTTACCTTTCCTACTATGCTTTCAACTTTGTGTGGCTGCTGCTGCTCTGCTCCCATTACATTACATCCCCTACCCATTGCGTAATCTCTTCGTTCTTCCCTCTCTGATTACTTGCTACTGTGGTGGAAAGAAGAGACCATGTGAAGGAGCTCTTGCTAATGGTGCTGTGGCACTTGGCAAGAACAATTGGAAAAGAGGGATAGAAGAAATCAGTGTCCTTTTCTAAGAATAGGAAGTTAGGTGTAGGATTCTATTTGCTCCTTAGAGATACCTGCCAAGAAAGAGGAGTACTGTAACTGGAGATGGGCTGCACGAGTGACTGAAAAGTTCGCTTACGTGAGATTTATTCAGTTCTGTATTTCTGCAAGGTTACTCAGTTGTTTGGAACTGTGGTGCTGTTTGCTATGGATTTTTTCACAAAAAAATGGAATAAACTTCAGAAGAAAATACTTTCTTTGGAAAAAGGTAGTATTTTCGAACGCTGGGAAATGCATGGTATTCAAGGAAAACTAGTTCAACTCTGCGGAAAGACTTATCTCTAGGAAATACAGTACTTTGTATTGCATATTAAAGAAGGAAGGCTTCTGCATTTTTTTCACATTATTCTGCATTAAGAGAATTATTTTTTCTTCTTTACTCTGTTTTTTCACTTCTCTTCAGTATGTTCTCTGTTTCTGCATAAAATTTGTTTTTCCCCTTTTGCTTCATGGCAAACACAAAGAGGAAAGTTTTGCCAATGTTGTTTTCCTTTAAGCCTCAGAAACGACAGATCTTTAGATACCAGCAGAGTCTTTAACTGAAACAGCAATCAGAATACAAATCCAAATTGCATACAGTCCACTTACTATATATATTTTCATCGTAGCGATAACAAAGGAATTTTTACATATACATATATTAAGAGGAAGGCCAACCTAAACCAACTGAGAGTGATGCTGTGAAAAGCCAAAATCAGGACTCAATAGTCTTTGTGACTGTTAAGCAGGTATTCTTTATTGCAGCACTGGACGCACAGGGGGTTGCTCCACCTAATGTGCCATAGAGAGTCAGGTGCATAGCTTATATGGAGGTTATACATACATATTCATGATATTTCCAAGACATGATTAACATATGTCACACCCACTCCCACATGCGCATTACAGGTTCTTGGCGGGCTTCAAAGGTGGTCATTTACTTCATCCTTCTCTTCATCACCATGTACTTTTCGTGAACTATAGCCTGCATTCCCTTGTTCTTGCTGACAAGCAAGGTCCGCAGTCTTGAGGCACCCTGTGCCTGTTTATCTCATAGTTGCCTTGCATTCCGTTCTCAGAGGTAAGTCCTGCTCAAAGCATTATTAGGTACATACATATCCATCTGACAATGCCATTGTTACATAGTTCGTTGCTGCTGCTTGTTAAAAGGCTTTTAGCTAGTGAATTTCCATCAGGCCCTTGCTTCAGGAGGGACTTCTGCTCCTTCTTAAGTTTAGCCATAGTGCTAAGCTTAAGAAACTGAAAGGTAGGACAAGTAGACATGATAGGTCCATCTAATACTCACTCAGACTCCATGAATTTTCAACTTATTATTCCCTGGGGAATCTCAATTTCAGTCAGTCTCAATGCTGAAGTTTCCACGTCTCAGTAGGGCTTCAAAGTCCAGCTGCCTCTCTCCCACGTTTTCCTCATAGTTCCTGCAGTGGAAACAGCCTTTGTAGTATCAGCAAATTGCTGGTATTGGACAATGTTCTCTGCTCCTTCTTTCACTACCTCCAATTTAGTTACAGGTAGAAATGCAAGAGAAACCATGAGGGAAGGATTTCTCATTCGGCAGATAACACTTCCCTCACATAATTCTCACTTTTTTTCTTACGTCTATCTAGAGATACCTGTGCAATACAGCAGTGGATTTCCCATCTGCTCCCATCTACAAGAGCAGAAAGCAAAGAATAAAAAGATACCAAAACTCATAGAATAAAAGATTCTGTAAAATGAAGTTTTATCTAAGAAGGCCACTTTTTTTTTTCCAAAATGAGCATTATTTGATTTATTCTTTGTGACATGAAAAGGGTGAGAAACATCGTATTTTTAAGTCACCATATTTTTAAGACATCATATTTTTAAGACACTGTTTGGTGTCATCAGCAAACTTGCTGATAGTCTGCTCAATCTCACTGGCCATGTTGCTGACAAAGATGTTAAAACAGCACCGGTCCCAATCCCGACCCCAGAGGAACACCACTTATCACTGGTCTCCACTTGGACATCTGGCCACTGACCACAACTCTTTGAGTGTTCTATGTCCGTGATAGCTTTATAGTTAAATTTGCATGTGCATCATAGGATCATTTTTCTTTGCTTAATTATACCTGATTTTAAACATAGTCCTTCCTAAAGTCTGTGGAGGCTAATACTGTCTGTTCAGTCTGTTCAGTCTGTTCACTTGGGGCTCCCAAGTGCTGCATGGGAGGTCCTGTTTTCAGGTGTACAGCAGGTTTGTTGGACACTGAGGCCAGCAATCAGTCTTATCCCTTCATTCTTATTTTAATACAGTGTAATCTTTATATTGACTGATTCAGGAACACCACGTCTGTCAGAGACTTCACACGGGTGGAAGGAGGTTACTGTACTTGATTATACTGCTTTCCTCATTGATAAAATAGATACAGTGTTATACAGTACACTTCTAAAGAGTAATTAAATCATTCAAGTTGGTATTGAAAGTACTCTGTTGGTTTGGTTTTATTATCTGTTTTTACATGACTTGTAGAGATTTAGTACATTTATTATTACAGCATTTACTTTTTCTGTATAGTCTTGTTTTTTCTTAAGCTGTAAGCTCTAGGGGTCTTTTTCAGCAGTAATTTCTGTTCACACAGAGGTTTGACATATATGTAGATGTATATCTTGTACACTTACAGACATAAAATATCTGACAGTGATAGATTGCAAGCTTCTCCCTGTATTTGTGCTCCGCAGTATATTGATATCTGTTGTCAATAATATAGGCTGTTAGTTAGATTGTAAAGCTCCATTGCTCAAGAGTGTTATATTTTGAAGTCATCTGTCACAGATGTGTGCTAGAGATAGGAGACTATTTATGTTTATGGCATTTTAAGTAACTCAGTAAGACCCTTTAGAATATACAGAAAAGGCTTGTTTACTGTCATCACTGCTCACTTAATCCTGTGACCTTGACATGATAGTATGCCCATAAAGCTCCCTCTGGGTAGTTCAATAAAACAGATGAACATCAGAGCATAATGATTGTTTTAGCTTCAGGAATATACTGCCTTATGCCATAAGCATTTCTTACACATTCAATAGCACTGAATCATTTTAAAACCCAGTAACGTAGCACACTATCCAGTTGTCAGATTATTAGAAAATCCACACAAAAAATGCATAAGCCGTGTCTATATTTTGTTGTAAAAACCATTCTGTATTCACAATGCCAATAGACTAAAATTAAAATAATGTTATTACTTAAAATTTAAGTGTACTTATTTTTTCAGATTCCATTGTTTTTTCTATTCTCTTCTGAGAGCAAATTATATTTATTGGCTAGGAATGCTTTTTGGGTTTGTTACAATCATAATCTGAACCTGGAAAAGATTGATGTGTAAGAAATTTCTTTCGATGATTTACTAGATGTTATGTTTGCACTAATGGTAGGAAGCAATAAAAACATACATAAAGAGGAAGCTAAATTTGTTGTCTCTTAGGCCCAATTTAGAAATACTGCTCGAGCCTTTGGGATACTTTGCCATAAAAGGGCCTTAATTTTATGCATAATATATCTTGTGCTATGTGAAAACATGGAAGAAAGTAAAGTGTGATGTATTTGCCTCGTGGTGAGTGCAAGTGTTGTTTTGGTATTAAAAATATTCTTTTTTTATAATTTATAGATATTAAAGTTTCCAATTCCTGTTACCTAACAATACGTTATTTTCAGACATGTAGTCTTTCACATGGAATAGTCCCCCAACCTCTTGTGTTTTCTTGAATAAAAAATTATATTCTCAAAGTTGATGACAGCTTAATAGTAGAGGAAATCTATTTAGGGAACTTCAGACACTATTTTCAGTGGTATAGTTTCATACTGAACTGTTGAGCTAACAATTTATGAAAATTAATTGAGTGAAACCTGTCAGGAGAGAAGAGCAGCCAGGAGCAGGATGTGATATGTATCCACCATAACAAAATGGAATCTGTTATCTTTTCTGATTTCACCTCAGTTAAGTACCACTGAGAAAATAAAAGAGAAAATAAACCCTCCCCTCCATGTTACTTGGCTAAATGCCAGGCATAACTGAATATGCAAAAAATAGTTTGTTTCCTAATGGTCATTCCATTTGGGATTATCATGATGAGAATTTCTCTGATAATGGTCTCAATGAAAACCATATTGTCTGTTCAGTTTTAACAAAGAAGGTGTTCTAAAGGTTTGAAAAAAAACCCCAAAGTATTAAAATGAGCACAAAAGATAGATTAGAATTTATGTACAATTCAGCAGTTCTAGGGGAATATTACAAACAGTCTTTAAAAACAAGGAAATTACTTTTTACATAGAAATTATGTTTTTCCATTAGTGTAAATGGTCCTTTAGTGTATCAGATATGCTCAGGCTTAGTTTTAGACTTATTTTTTAGACTAATGATAATGTGTATGTTGCTGCTCTTGTTTGGTGATTAATCTATACTTTTCCCAGACTTTTTTCTTTCTGAATGAGCATGCAGTGGAGGCCAGATACATCAGTTCTTCTAATATGTGTTACAGAAGCTAAATCTACAGGTCATATAAGTTAGTTTCTGGCTATGGTGTTCCCTGTATGTCTGGATCATTTCATAATCTTTAGCCAAGCTATGAAAGGGTGTTATTGCCAGCTCTGTATTTTAGGGAAATTCAAAAAGTTTCTTCTGGGCACCGCTAAATTTTAAGCAGAGGACTTTTCTTTGGAATATCCTATTCTGAAAATAGTAGAATAGCTTCTTTATCTCAATGACATAGTGACAAATTACTAAGAGCAGCTCTCTCAATACAGTATTTATTTAGAGGGTTCCACTTCTATAAAAGAAAATTCTCAATTTGTGTAGAGTAAAAAAAAAAAAAAAATTCTCAATTTTTGTTCTCTAGCATTAGGATTAAGAAAATAGATTTACTTTTCCCCTTATTTTGTTAAATTTACCTTTTCACGATCCCCACAGTAAAGTTGTAAAAAGACAAACATTCCATAGGAAAAATCTTTGCTGTAAAAATGAAAACACCACAACAGATATTCCCTTACAAGAAAACTTCTGCAGATTCCTGTTGTCATTCATGATTTTCAACACATTTATAAAAAGTTAACTCACGAGCAGGTTTTGAGGTAGATTTTAGTAAATAATTGGATTTCCTGGCTGCTGACCTCTTCGGTTGTCCTTTGGCTCTAATAATGAGAAGTTTTTCTTGGTTTTTTTTCTCCTCATACCAATTGCTATTGTCAATTTTAAAGGCAAGACACATACCTTCTGCTGGTGGTTTTTCAACTCTATTAGAAATTCATAACTAATATCATCACAGACATTAGAGCAGCGTAAAGGTCAGTGATGATATAATTGGCATGTATATAACTGAATTATGATACTGGTTACAGAAATTGCAGTCACTTGGACATGTAGAGTAGATGAATTAAGGTAGGGAGATAAAGTTTTTTATGCTGCCATCTGACTGAGAAGTAACTCTAGGTGTGGCTGAAAAGTCATTTTGTAAAACTTTTGAGTTTAGGCCCGGTAGACAACCAAATCTGGAGGGATCTGGTAACAGTGGTCCTTACCATCCAGATTTTTTATTCTTGTGCCCGATATCAATAGTGAAACTACAAAGTGTCAGGCAAGCATTTGTGTTACTTTTTCAGCTGCCTAAATTTCAAATTAGTAGCACCTTGTCCAATTCTTCTGAGAGCAGAAAGGGGTGAATCTTATCCCTTCCCATAACCATGCTCATGACTCTTCACTTTGTTCCCTTTCTGATGGTAAAAAAGGCAATCAGCAGCAAAATCAAAAAGTTTTACTAGTCCAACATCAGTTCAGAAATATTAAAGTTTGAAGTCCTTTATGAGCTGGAATAATTTGGAGGAATTCCAGGAAGGACTAATTTCTTAATGGGAGTTCTAAACATTGATATGTCTTCATGTTTTACAATTTTCATCAAGAAGGAACAGAACTCTTAGGGTCATTGCCTGAATTTATGAAGCAGGGGAAAATTACTGGTATATCAACATTTACCCTATATTTACATAACAACTTCCTTTCTGTTTCTTTTTTAAACGAGGCAACAATAATGGAACATGGTTTACAGAATTTATAGTTGTGGGGTCTGTGGCCCTCTCCTCAGATTTTTCCCTAAACACAATTGTCAATGCAATTCAATTTAGAGCCAATTATGTGCATTCATCTACGGTATCTAGGTGTTGCCTACCTTAAAAAACTTTCCTGTAGACTTGGATCAGTGAAAAGTTTTTAAGTGCCACTGTGCTTGGAAGTTTTTACTCTCTAATATATGGAAAAAAAGGAATTTAACATGAATAATTTATCTGAATATTTCATGTATTGAGATGAGGAATTAAGTAAAATGCTGTAAATTGCTGTAAAATCTAAGTGACTGTATTCATGCTAGCATTTGTAGCATAGTATGAGTTAAGTCACAGAGTATAGTTTTTGAGATTTTCTTCAGCATCATTCCTTAATTAGATTGAATTTTGTGGTTCGATTATTTATTTGAATTTTCAGACTTAAAACTTGTATGCTTGGTCATGTTTCTTGAGCAACCGTGCAGTGCAGGGATATTTAGCATGTGATTTTGGAGGTGGGTGAGAGTTGCTTTTCTGTGGGTCAAGAAAGCAGTAAGAGTGAAAAAAATGAAGTGTTATTTCCATGATCTAAATGTTCTGCAGCAGTAGCAGCAGCTGAGCAACTCACTGTTATTCAATGCTACATTAACTTTTCCATTAATGCTGGTGCTGTAAAATATGAAGCCCTTAAGCATTGTGAAGTTGCTGCCTGGTTTTGTTCCTTTACACGGCTGCTGTATATTTGCATGTTACAACCGTTATATGGATAATCACCACCATTATTTTTTAGAAGGTCATTCTCTTCTTTTTCTAAATATAGTTAGATAAAGAACAGCCTTAATACAAGAAAGCGTCTTTAAACATATTCACTGTTTTTAGTTATTTGCTACGATTATATGACTGTAGCCCAACTGTCAACAAGATATTTTGCTCCTATTTTTTTTTCTTTATTCATTAGATAAAAAACAAAGCCAATATAATCTGAGAAAACAAACTAGAGACCATGAAAGGCCTGGTTTTTTTCCCTAAAAAAAATGAAACAAAGCAGTCTTGTTAGTGGGAAATTATTTTTTTGAAGTTATTAAGTTGTTTTGCACCAAGATAAATCTTTGTTACATAATAAACATAATTATATTTTCAAAATGCTGGAATTTTTTTAAACTGAACAATATACATAGACTGGAAATACAGTTATTCAAATTTCTTGTACTTTTTAAGTCATTGTTGAAAATACACATATTTATGGGAATAGTGGATTTAATAAATGCAATTAATAAATCAGAGCAGCAATTTGTGGCACTTGTGACCAAGACATACCAAGAGTTCTACTCCCTCTTCCCTCCAGAATTCATGATGCATTTCATATGGGAACACATGATTCTTTCTTCAGCTATGAAAGCAGTCACTTTATGCCCTAAATAATGAAGTTATTATCTTGGTGGTGCCAGTGAGGTGACACCTCAATGCTGAACAAATCATTTCAGCCATTATCTATCAACCTTGTTTTCCCCTTCTGTAATACGTGAATTACAGTACTTCGCCAGCAGAGTGTTTTGAGATCTGTTGATGGAAAACAAAGCCCCCAAAATAGTCCATAATTAATATCTTATTTTAAGAGAAAGGTTTTAAATATTTAGTGCTGCTTTGCATTATTCTTAAACATGCTTTAGTCATGTAATTCTTTAATGAGTTTTGGCTGTGCCTCAGATTCACCATGTTCACTATTTTGATGGCTAAAAACATCAGCATCTTAATGAGCATCAGCATCTGAGTAATAATAAGATGACTCTGAAATTAAAAGTCAAAAATATATTACTCAAAATATTATTTTAACAGTGATTAGCTGTTATCTGGAAAAACAGATCTCACTTCACTCAGCAGAACACTATATTTTGTTGAGAATCTAAGTTTACAAAATAAATTTCAATATTTTTTAGTATGGCAGGTGATGAATGTTCTCCCACAGAGGTTATATCAGAAAATCAATATTTGTAAAATTGAAACAGTATAGGTTTGTATTGATCCATGTGGCTAAATCAAAATGAAAGGCTTTGTAACAGCTTTCTTAGACAGCCTGCTACCCAGTAATGGCAAACTATCAATTTTAGCTTTCCACTGATAAATCAGCTTGAAAATTGGATGTCAAATTTTTTTTTTTTTTACCGAAGTAGTGATTTTTTTCTGCCCTCTAACCTTTCTTGATGTGTTAGATTGGTTTATAAGACTAAGCTCTACCTTTCTGAAACCAGTTGTCAAAACTGACATTTAGATCTATTTTGAAACAAAACTTAAACTCTTAAGCCTAATCTTGTCTACCAGCTGGCTTGCTGGTAATCCTGTGTGTGCACCTCTGTGTAAACCAGCATGAATAAATGTTTAATACTGAAAATCGCACTGACTTAATACTTCAGGTGTATATGTTTCTTTTCTGGTCTCTGGGGTTCACAAAGATCAAGTCTTCAACTGCAGTTTTTAAACACGAATGCTTCAGAAAGTATTTTAGCTTTCAGTGGTTAGGGAGATTGATTTTTGTTTAATTGATTCTTTTACTTTTTGTTAAGTGAGACTTTATGAAATGATAACAAGAACATCAGTTTGAGCTGCAGGTTGCAATGTGTCTTGAAAACCTGCCTGGTTGCTTATTGTTTTTAATGGTAGGGAAAAGAGGACACATTTGCTTTTACTCAGAAAATAGATTGCAAAATCCTTTACAATGGTGTGAGGAAACCCTTTAATCTGAGTCAAATCAGTAGTTTTCAGTGGCAGTTTGCATTGCCATACCTTCACGTTTCTACAGCAGAATATAAGTTAGCTTGAGCAGGTATTGATTGTGAAGTTTGCTGTTATATAATTACTTTTGGCTCCAGAAAAATGTGGTGTGTATTGATCTAGATGGAAGCATTTGACTAGCAGTTTCCCTTGGCTAGCAGTGAGTGTCATCTTTCAGCCATGATAAATGGTCACACTCTGGGTCAGCATAATTACTTGGTGGTGAAATGAACCTCCTGTATCCTTCTCCCTCTCACACCAAGGAATCACCATAATCATCTTTATCCGAAAGCCATGATTTACTGAACTAACCAGCCCCTTAATAAAGTCCTTCCCCCCTGTCTCCACAGTATGCACACACTTTAATTGTGGCTCTATATTATTATTATTATTTTAAAGACTGACCTCTTCTGTTCTGACTGCACAAGTATAATTTGGTTTTTTCCCTAACTCCTATCAGTCGACCTAGACCTGCAGGAGGCCAGCTCTCGTGACAATCTTTTAATCTTTATATTTAGTGTTTATGTAGAAAAAGGAGAAAGGTATTCACAGTTTTGACACACAGCTTTTTACGTCTTGGAATCAAGTGTTATTAACTCACTGGTAAATTACTAGTCTACTGCAAAGACAACTGCCATATGAATTTATTGTCAGTAGCCCTTTAATTTTATAGAGTAATGTACATTCTGGATGTGCTGTCTTTTGAAAACAGATGAGGATATCTTTTCACAATATGCTGCTAGAGCAGCTTCATTTATAATAATTTTGACACCTCATTTAATAATATTTTTAAATGTAATTTTTTTTAAGTATGAGGCATTTTTCTGTTTGCCTGTACATCTAATAGGTGGCAAATACATTATCAGAATAAAGAAATTGTATTTATTTCTAGAACAGAAAACTATGTTGATTTGTATTGTTTGGCACCTTTTTAATGGGGAGTTTTCAATTCGTTATCAATATTTCGTTAAAACTTCGTAGCATGTTGTTGAAAATGGATTTGTGTTTACTTGCTAGTAGTGTAATATGGCCCTGGGGTAATGACTTTTTGTTAAGTAATTCTAGTTAAAGAAAATCTGGCAATAGTTTTAGATCATTTTAAGACAGCTGTGAAGGGTTTGGATAAAGGTCATTTTCAATGATTGCGCTTAGTTAAATAAATGTGAAGGGTTTCACAATGGGAATCTTGCTTTTCAGTATGCTGTCATAAATTTCCCTTTAACACATCTGGGAATATGAAGTAAAATGTAGTTGTTTCTGCCTTGAAGGCAATGTATTTTATATTTTCCTTGCTTTGTTTGTTTTCCCCTTATAATACTGTTTATTCACATAACCAGAGTTCAAAGGTTTTACTTTGTCATAAATTAAATCTTCTGTTCTCTGACAGTTCATGGGACCTGCTGGATATAATTTTCAAATGGTTGTAACTTGAAGATTTTTTGCTGAGATTTAGTCATTAAAAGTGTTAAATTTTCTGACAACTCAGCCTGTATTGTGACCCTGGTTCATTGCTTGCTCTCTCCCTTGGCCACAGCTGGCCTCTTGCTGTTCACAGCTGAAAAGTGAAATCAATGCTGGGTCTAACAAAATGCAGATGAAAGCCATTCTGATCATATATAGTCATTTCCCGTAATTTTATCAGCCTTCAGTTTCTTAAATGATCTCTGGAAATCATTGTTTGTTCATGTGAATACAATATCGAATTTTGTGATAAAATGTCCTGTCCTTCTGGAAAGGAATACTTTCTTAAGTGTTAGTAGTGATATACAAGCTCATATTGCCATAGCACTACTTTTTAAAACACCAGTCTGCTCCTTCCCCTGTTCCCTCCTGAAGGGAAGAACTACGTATCAAAGCCTGTCAAAGAGCTGCTGGCTGAATCCTGCCTTTGAGCCTTTGGAATTTTGCAAATTGAGGGGTTTTATGTTCTACAAGGCTCAGAGCTGGGAAGTAAGAACTCTTACCATGTGCCAATCCACATCGCCATTGATCTCTCATCCTTTCTATTTTTATTTGAGCAAGATTGGTAGGAAAGCTGTGTTGCAGTTAGAGGTGGCAGCGTATGATGTAGCTTAATGCTTCAAAGGTCACGGAACTACAATGAGTTTGATGGAAAACAGCCTTTCTCCTTATTTTAAATGGTTCCTGCTTTGATTACAGGCATTTATTATAATTATCAAGAGATTAGTCTGTTGTTATAGAATCCTTGTAATGGAACCATTTAAAAGGAATATAATGGCAGTTTATTGGATTTTGCAAAGGAAAAAAGAACAGATAAAGTGGTGTTTTTTAAACGGATCAACTGCTGCCCTGAGTGTACTGATTTTTCTTCTTTTATTTAACTTCATGTTTCTTTTTATGTCACAGTTTTCGGTTCCATATGAAAGAAGTCACTTTTTTTCAAAATATGATGATTTTATTTATAACATTTTCATCATAGTCTAACTCTATGAAATTTATTTTTCAAAGACATTCCTTCTATAAGTTATCTTATGCATCTCTATACATAAAATGTGTACTATCTTACATAGCTGCTTTGTGATTTTTTTGATAGCTCCATATAAAAAATTACAACAAAAAGTATTATTGATCAAAAGTAATATATAAAAGAAATTGTGAATTCTATATTTTGTCAGCTGAAGTGCAGATAGGGTGATTTTTATATTAGTGTAATATCATAATATTGATGAAGCTTGGTGAATTTCTTTCATGTTTACATTAATTTCCTCTGCTTAACAGTGAACTATTTTATTTGCTGCACTTACTCCAAAAGAATAAATGTTATAATTATAAACCAGTAATCTTATTCAGATGTTACAGATTACTGTTTGTGACTTGGCAGTGAATGAACGTACTGTATGACTTGGGGGAGGTTATGCTAGAAACTAGTTTGTATTTCAAGACCAATGAGGTTCGCAGTAAGAGTCAGTGCATCTTAACCTTTGTATGAGCACCTTCAAAGGTTTGGGCCAAATCTGCATTCTTCTAAAGAGTAATTGTAGAGCCTAAGTTCTCCTGCTGGGAACGTGCTGTTCTATGCTCGTTAGCTGAGCAATGGCATGAGCTACTTGGTACTGCTGTTAACCTGGGGAATAAAGTTAATTGACTGAAACTTAGTTGACATGGGGCTATTTTGATGGCACTAGGGAATTTGCCCCAAAATAGCAGTGCAAAACAATACCAGAGTGAGCTACAAGAATCAGATTACAAGTCTGCTACTCCACTATCTGTTGGCTGCCAGCAGCGGAGGCTGAGGGAGGAGGATAGTATTTCCCTAGGTGACTTTATCGTGATACTCCCCCAGCATGTGCTCCCAGCTTTCAGCAAATCGTAGCTCAGGGATTTCCTGAGCCAGAGGTGATATTCTTGAGTTTAATAACTTTTTGGTGGTTTTTTTTTTCCCCTCTGTGAAAGGATGTGTCTGATCCCTTTAAGAACTCATGCAAACTTCTGTCCACAATACAGCATAGTGTTGAGTTCTGCCCCTTGAGTACCTTGTGTGAGAAATTCATATAGAGTGCGCTTTCATTTCTTTTGAACTTCTTGCTTGATATCTATATTTTTCCCCTACATCTTTGCTTACGAGAAGTAGTGAGTCCTTGTTGCCGATTCGTCACTTTGGTACCCTTCATAATATGAAAGATCACTGTCATATCCCTCTCAGTTATAGCTCTGTTCTTTGGCTGAGGAGGTCTGAAATGGCCTTGTCACCTTCCTGGGGGCTCCCCTAGCAGGCTGTAGCTTACTCTGGAGCAAGTCTCTGTTAATCCTTCCAGCTGGAGCTATTTTACTTTGTGTAATATCTGAAGAGAAGAGAATGACATACACACCTACTTGCTTCTCCCTTGTTTCCCACCCACCCCCTCCCATCTGCACCATGCCAGTTTGTGGCTTTATTGCTGTTAGGAAGCTGACAAAGAATGACTAGAGCTTCCTCGACCAAATGCACGTATCTACACTGATTCAGTGTTTTCAAAAGGGGAAAAATAGTAGAAATTAGATTCTGAATTGGAGCAATGTGGTAATAGATGAGCCTGGTCCTGAGCCACATGGTTGTAGTCCTTTCATTCCTCTTTCCAATTAATGGTTTACTAGTGTAAAATGAGATAGCATCATCAGAAAAGGCTGACAATGTTCTCGTCTGGAAAACTTTGATGATTCATAGGTGAAACATGTTGTGTCTACCATAGCTTGTCTTGTATAATTGTATTTACCTTCAGATAGAATCAACTGTAACAGTCTAGGCACAAATTATTATTGGTATCTATGTCTGAGAGAGAAACACTTTGTTGACAAAGTCTGAACAAAATAATTTTGGTTTGCTGTCACGGGCTTTCAGAGTATCTCTGGAAGATTGCAGGCATAATGTTGCATAGAGAATTGCATTTGGTGCCTTTAGATGCTGGTGAAAAGCATATGGGTATTTCACAGTGCTGAATAGTGCTTTTTATTTTTTCAGTATACAATGTGCAAATTAAAAAATACTTTGTTTGAAGATTTAGCCTGAAAATTAGGGAGAGCAACCATGAATCTTCCCCTAGTGCATAGATACACTTTGAGCACTGAATGGCACATAGGGATTCTTGGGCAAAAATTTAAGCTGAGGAGTACAGCAGCTGTAGTGAGATGGGTGTTGGCCTCTTCCCTCTAATGCATAGCGATAGAACAAGAGGGAATGGATTCAAGCTGTGCCAGGGGAAGTTTAGATTGGATATTAGTAAAAAATTCCTCACCAAAAGGGTGGTGAAAATTTGGAATGGGTTGCCGAGGGAGATGGTGGAGTCACCATCCCTGTACGTGTTTAAAAAACGGCTGGATGTGCCACTTCAGGAGATGGTTTAGTGTTAGGGTGGTGTATGGCTGTAGGTTGGACTTGATGATCTTAAGGACCTTTCGAATCTTTATGAAGCTATGATTGTATGATAGAGAACTCCCAAAAGAGGGAGAGATTCCTCTTCATCTTGCTAAGTTTCCATATAGTCCTAATGCTGGATCTGTTGCTGCTCTAGCATCATTGGAGCACCTTCTCTCTTTTTATTTTGTTATTTTGGTGTGCTGATAACATTGTCCTTTGGAACAGAAGATTTTTTTTTCAAAAATTTTACCTAATGCCAGAAAAGCATTTAATATCAGAAAGATCAATGCTCTAACCTGATTGCTTTCCTGCTGCTTAATTTCAAAGGCCTGCTGCAAGCAAATGAAGGTTTTGGAGATGTTCACTAAAGAGTTTTTATACTTGATGAAAACATCAAGAGTTATAAATAAATGAGCTATTACCAGCTCATCCAACAATTCTTCATAATGTTTCCTGTATTTTCCTTCTACTCTGTTTGAGTTTTCATTGTTTCTTGTGAACCTATCTGCTCTAAAGGCAGACTGAATGGTTCCATGCCATCAGTCATTTTCATGGTGGCAAAATAGGCCCTAGGGGAAGAAATGACTGAGTCTGTGGATTTGTGACTATTAAGTTGTGACTGATAAAACTCTAGCACATTAGTGCCTGAGAAGGGTGTATTAATGAGAGTCAGTTCTGAGCATTGTATTTCCTTCACTGTGAAATTTTTAGCGTGTTTCTTCTCTACCACAGTAGCTGCACAGATATTTATGGGTTATCAGCAAAGGCGTCTTCGCTGTGCAAGGACCTGTGGTCTTGCTATTGACCAAAGGCTGGTCAGACAGCACCAGCCGGACTCTGTCAAGTAAAGAAATTTTGGCAAGTGATCTGATTATTGAGATGGTATAAGTTCTGCCTTCTCAGTGGTCGCCAATTCACTACAGTCATAGACATGCTGCAGTTGCTGTTAAGGTGGTTTTTTTATTATCAATCTGTTGAGTTGTACTGCCTGTTTGGAAGATAATGTTGCTGGTATCGGGAATTAATTCTTTACACAATTTGGTAGAGGGTAAAGCAAGAGTATTTGCTTAGCACTATATGTAGATATCACAACACAGTGTCATTTTCCTAAGCTCTCCTTGAAGTTAATCATGGAAGTATTACTTTTTTTTCTTTTTTTTTTTTTCCAAGGGATGGGATAAAGTGAAGCAGAATGCTTTTCTGCAGTGGACAACAGATTTTTGTATGTGAGGTTTTTTTCCCAAAACCACGCAAGAAACTTCTGACAAATTCAGTGTTAAACTAGAAAGAGCAGCTGTCTTCTTGGTCCACAATTCAGCTTTACTGCTAGGATATTGCTATTAAGCAGTAGTAAATCCATTATATATCATGTGTTGGTTTGTATGTGCGGTTTGGAACCACATCACTAACAGGAGAGTTTACAGAACATCTGCAGAAAGACAAAGATACTTCAAGTCAATGATACAATGAGTATAACTACAGCAACTGAATTTAGACAGGTTGGAAAAAGAAAGACTCATATAAGGTCTTCTCCTGATAGGACAAGGAGCTTTATGCTACTTCAGTTAAAAAATAGAATAAAATAACACAGCTATTGAGCAATATGGAGTACAGACCTGATGCATATATGTTGCTTAAATAAAGTGTGAGATACTAGACATAAACTATTCTAGAACTGTATTGAAGTTATTTATTTAAAATTCCTATAAAGCATGACATGAAAATAGAATCTACATTCATTTGCTGTGTAAAAGATTAACAATCCTTCAGAGTGATTTAACAGCTTTCCACACTGCTGTCAATTCAATCCATTTCTTACTAGACATGCTGGAAGGTTTTCACTACTTTGGCTTTCGGCTTTGTTATTTGCTTCTTTAAAAAAAAACTGGTTTAGAAAGCAGGAAAAAGAAATAACTTCAAAAAACGTCTTATTTGTATGCAATAAATAGCAATTTCTATATATCTTTGCCTACCAGTGTTCAATCTATACTGTAAAATAATACATTGATATTCTACTGGTAGCTTAAAGCATTTTCTCAAATTTTGGTGGAGTGAAACCCTTAACGTATGTCCTGAAAACAGTTCTCATTTTACATCTGCTATTGATTTTAATGGGATTTCTCATAGGCATATACTTAAACTCATACTTCTTTTTCAGAAGTGGGCTGAAAAATGATACTTTTTCTTTAAAAATATATATATGCTATACCACAGATTCAGACTCTCCAGAATAATGGTGTTGATTTTCTGATAAAGAATATTCTGGGTTTAAGTATTTAACTGTTAGGCTTTTTTAGTTACTTTAATAATGTAGTCTAATTTTTGAGTGTCTGCTTTTTTCTTCCATTGTTTGGATTTATGTAATTTTTGTTTCCTGAATGCATGTAATTTTATGTTCATTATTTTGTATCATTCAAAATGACACATTTTCTATAAGGTATTTAAAATCAGAGGATTGTAAATGCTGACTCTCTGTTGCCATTTTTTTAGCATAAAATCGTAAATCCATTCATTAAAAGAGGAACTTTGAAATTGTTTTTAATTTACGCAGAGGAGATGATTTCTGTGATTTTTGGCCATTTTTATTTCAGAATTATTTTTAGCAGGTCAATCAGGTGATGAAAGGACACTTCCATGTAATTTTTACTTGTAGTAATGTAAGACCGAGACAAGTAATTGGCCACTTTCTCCAATTCTCTCATTTAACGGGTTCCATATAGCCTAATTCTCATTTTCTCTATCCTGCCTCTTGGATTTCCCTTAGTCATGTGAACACTCTGACCTGATCCCTCCCCTGACAATTCAAGGTTTTTCTTTTTTTACTGTTGAGACCTTTGTTACTTGAGACAAGAGCAGTAGGATTCCTATCACCCAACTTTTCCCAAGGTGCAACTACTTCTCTCCGTTGCCTATGAAATGGGCCTGGATTGATTAGTTAAATGTCAATAATATTGAGATCTTAAATTAGATAAAAGGAACCGACCTCAGCTATCATTCGGCATAATTTGACAACCTTAATCTTCCAGTAAATTGCTAGTAGTGAAGAAGGAAGAGAGTAGACTGTATTTTCCCCCCAAGTTGATCATTAGAAATTGGAGACCCTCTAACCTGTTCCATGTCTCTTAAGCCACATATGACTTTTCAGCACTTCAAGATGAATTCTTTCCCAATGTCTGTGCCTCAAGGAGCTTTGGCAGAAATATTCTGGATGATCCAACTCAGAGTAAGCTAAAAAATACTGTCGCTGAATTGCCTTCAAATCCAGATATAGAATGAGCCTAGCTCCATTTTGGCTCACTTTCTCCTCCTTTTGAACTACTCCTAGAATGTTGTCTCTTTTCAACTCATAGTTTGTATTTCACAGTCATGTAAAGTTTTTGAGTTTTGCTTTCCTGCGTGAGAAAATGTGGCTAACCATGCATATCCAGGATGAAATCAGCTTAATTAGCAAGGTTGAGGATTGTAATTCCTCATAGTGAGTCTATCCAGAAAAGTGGTGGGGTTTTGTATAAATTTATTGAACTGCTGCTGCAGATTTGTCTTTAACTGTAGTATTCATTTAAGTAAGAGCATGCAACCGAATATAGCCAAATATACATTCTATATTGTATTTGTAAAGCTTATCCCTATAGGAAATCATGCTGTCATAAAATACAATATCAACTGAACTATGAAAGTACATGGAAAATGCAGAAGATGCATGTGGTTATATCACAGATTTGTGCTGCAGACAAAGGAAAAATCAGCTGTCTCATGATTGTGACACAGAATTGCTTAACAGATTGAGTAGCTAAAAGGAAGGAAGGAAAGCATTATAAAGTATAACCAGAATAATGGGTTGTCAAATACTTTGTATACAAAAATTCTTTAAAGCCTATGCTGCTTGGTTTTTTTAAATCTACAAAAATAGAAAATTTTTTTCAAGATGGAGAACAAAAGTGTTTTCATTCTGTGTTGTCTTTTTTTTATTTTTTGGTCATATCTGCCTTTTCTCCCGAGTTTTGCAGAGCCAAAAATAAATCATTAGGTCATGCTGATATATTTTGGGATGTTTTATAGAAGGCTGTTTCTATACTTCTGAAGAATCTCTTGACTGTCAGAAATAAAGTATAAATAGAACAGTTTTGATTTAGTTGCCAAGCTGGTTTCTTAGCTCTTTCAAAAATTCCCAGGAAGAAAAAAGATCAAAGTTAAGATTACTTCAGCATTTAGTTGATAGTATTGTAAACATGGCCTCTGTTAAAGATTCTATAGCACTGATGGCTATGCCACTTGGCAAATGTTTATTTTGTCAATATAATTTGCATTTGTGGATAGGAATAACTGTTTACACACCAGTCAAGACATATCCACTAATTGGGCCAGCATGTCTTTGTTTCAATTCTTAAGAACAATACTAGATTTAGAGCTTGATGGGTGCTTTTTCTTAACTTATGCTCTACTTCTTGATAATAATTAGGAGAAAAATAAATCTGTCCTGAAAAACTTGCAGAAAGTGTAAAACTTCAGACTTCTATAAATTTTGAATTCAAAAATTTCAAATTACCAAGCTTGGAACAACATTTTCCAAAAATAATCATTCTGTTAAAATAGTATATTATTAGAGTTACACTTTAATAAACAGCTCTGCATGATATGAATGAAAATAATTGTCTAGGTAAAACTTTATTATTTATTTATTAGATTTTGATTACTGTTGCTGTTTGTTGATAGGCCTCAAGGACACTAATTATTTCATCTCAATGCCAGGTTTATAAGTTAGCTGTCTTTAAACAGTTGCAGCTTGAATAATTTATAAATATTTGAAACAGTAATTCATTATGAGGTTTAAAGAAACAGTATTTACAAAAAAGAAGAAAAAAAAAGCTTTGTGTCTTAATTTTAGAATAACACTTTAAAAATATCTAGATAAAACATTTTTTCTTCTAATTAAAGACTTTGAGAGACAACATTTCTATTCCTGGATGCCATACCATTCGGGCTGTGCCTTACAAGCAGAAGTAACTAATGAGATAATGAGTCCTAGCTGTCTACCTCAACTCTACTGTTTATGTTAAAAGTACAGCTCTAGATTTTTTGACAAGTCGTTGCTGGTTTGCCTTGAAACTGGACTGTAATTTGTATGCTCAGTTGTTTCTTCAGTAGTTCTGTCACATGGAATTCAGACACCTTAATCCGTGCATCTGGAATGGAGCAGACAGCCGGAGCAGCATCCTCATCAGCAGTCACAGATGTTATCCCTGCTTACATGTCTGAGCCTTTAGGATTTGACCTTTAAACAAGCCAGTGAGGCACCAAAGTTTTCAAGAGCTTCCACAAGCTCTTTTACTTTGGATGCCCACTTTGCAAACTTCAGCCTTTTTATTAATTGTTCAAGCAACAGCAACCCTAACTGAAGCAACTTTTGGTTTAACTATTCTAGAACTGTAGCTAAGTCACAAAAGCCTAGATTTATTCTTTCTTTTTTTGAGAAGCTAGGACCTTGTTGTCCTTAGTTATATATTCATTATGATAGTTAACAATCTTGAAATACAGAGTAATTTTTTTTTCTTATGAAAGGTGCTTGCTTCATCAGAATGTTTGCAAAATCAGATGTGGACTGTATGGGGGTGACATTTACAATAAGCTGAGGAGAGACCCCAGCCTCCAGCTACGCTTATGAGTTTTTAATGCAGTGGTATTATTGCCATTTAGAATTAAAAGGCAAGATTGATTTTTTTCTTCTCTTTTTGAGAAATCTATCAGGAAAAGCTAACTAAGAATCTCGTGGTTTTCATATCACTCAGGAGCCAAATATCCTAACATTTACATGAACAGAGAAGACAGCACTTGTGCAGAAGACAAAGGACAAGAATATATCTCTTGTCAGATTTGAATAAAATGTTCAAAATGTTTACACCTGAACCAAACAGGTTCGGGTGGGGGGGAGTTGTTTTGGGTTTTTTTTAATGAAATGCTGTGCAAGAGGAGAGTCGGACAATACGATGCTACCCTAGAGTCAAAACATAACTATAAGAGGGAGTTCCCTTATCTTCCAGTGGTCATAACACCAGATTATTAGGTTTTTTTCTGCAAAGAATTGTTCACCTTCCCCAGGCAGAATTGAGTCACCATGCTTCTCACTCAAAAGCATTTTGACATTCTTGGCTGAAAGACTGAGCAGAAGTAGTAAGCTGCACTATTAGACACATTCTGTCCAGAGAACTGTTGCTGAAAGAACATTTAATGTTTGAAGCTCAAGAGAATGAACTACATTGAACACTTGACTTAAAAAAAAGAACTTTAATTCTGATGCCTCCTCCCTGGAAGTGTTCAAGGCCAGGCTGGATGGGGCTTTGAGCAAACTGGTCTAGTGGGAGGTGTCCCTGCCCATGGCAGGGGAGTTGCAACTCGGTGATCTTTAAAGTCTCAGCTGCACATTATTATAATGATTCTCTGATCCTTTCCAGCTCAAACCATTCTATGGTTCTGTAAATACCGTAGGCAGTATCATAAGAACTTTATCTACTGAAGTTAACCTTGTTCAAAAAACAGCATCTTTATGTCAAAATCAATAGTTGTCCTAAAATATTTTCTATTTAGTTTATTAAATCAGCATTTCTTTTTGTTCTAAATTAATATAAACAAGTTGGGTGGGTTTTTTTTCTGGGATATTTATCTGATTTCTTATGGATTATAGCTGTAAAAAGGCACAAAGTTTTCCAGATGATTTTGATGAAAAGTTGTCCTTTTTCATGAGGGCTCCTATTTGTTTTGTTCAGAGGGCACTTACTTTTATTCTTCTTTTAACTTGAAAAATAAGGTGCTTAAGAAGCAAAATAATATTGCTACCAGCAGGTGGTATACTTGTGTAAAAAGAAAAAAGAGTTGAATGGAAATTTTGTTCTAAAACTTTTCTAGAAGTTTGTGTTTCAGTGGTACCATAGCTAAAAGGAACATCTCTATTGCCGTAGCCTTCTTTTCACATCTACTGACTTTATTCTCCTTTCTGATGTCTCATCTAACTGAACATTAATACATCTGAAAATATTTCTGTTTTCAGTTTTCCCTTTCTATTTTTCATCTTTTTAACTTCAGTGTCCTCCATTTGTTGACCATAATTAAGTCACAAAAGTTTCAGGAGTTGGAAGGTTTCCTTAAGAGTGTGTATTAAACATAATTTTTTTCCAGTGCCGTTAAGAAGGGAATAAAAGCCACATAAATCGCTCCCTCTTTTTTGACAAGGATGTTACACTTTAGAACAGTTCTTAGAAAAAATCTTCTCCAGGAGTTTGGTGCGTCTTTATTCAGCCTTATGCTAGTTTTGCTCTTTTCTCATTTGTAGCCAATTCTCTGTTCCTCTCAGCGTTGTCCTTCATTATTAATGCAAGACCATTAGTAACATAATAGGGGAGAAGCTGTGTTGGCAGCTTTCTCTTTGCTTTTTAAAGGTGACTCCTCTGCTTGTGTTCCGATGGTCGCTGATAGTAATTTCTGTTACTCTGAGTTCCTCCATGCTCTATTTCACCCTTATTTCAAGTTCCACATGAAAACCTTTCCTCTCTTGTGCTGTATATATTATCAGTTGTGCTAAAATGAACCGCTTTTTCTCCTTTCCCATAGAATCCTTCAGATCAGCCTTAAGCTTCACAGAATTCTGGAGTTCACTGCCTTAAACAGAAATAGTTCAAATTCACAAGTGTCAAAATATCATAGATAGGGGGCCGGTTAGCTCAGTGGTTTGAGCACGGTGCTGACAACAATGATGACACCGAGGTCACGGGTTCGATTCCCGCTCGGTCCCCATATGTTGCCTGGTCTAGTCGAGAGGTGGCGTCCCTGCCCATAACAGGGAGGTTGGACTAGATGATCTCTAAGGTCCCTTCCAGCCTAGGCCATTCTGTGATATGATTCTATGATTATCTAAATTATATTAGTCATAACCCAGTATTTATCCATTTATCCTTCCATAATTATACCTATGGATTTCTTTCTTGTCCCATCCACTTTAACAGTTCTTTCTCTTCCACTAGTTTCCAGTCATTGGTTTTCTTCTCACATCTCTGTTCCTTACGAACTTACTACTTCTCCATTTTTTCCAGTTCAGTGTTGCTTTCTTTCAGCAATCAGTAATTACATTTCAAACTTTTCATCTATGTTTTTCAATTTCTTTGCCTCCCAATCTGTTGTCTTTATGGTTTCCCATTTGCTAGTAACGTGGAAATATTGCCAGAATAAACTGTTTAATCTTTCCTTCTGTTTCACTGCTGCTCCAGTAAAATTATTCCAGTGAATGTTATCTGTTGGTTAGATCCTATTAACTTTTCTATATTAATTCCTCACTGCCTAACTCTAGACTTTTCAATCAAGTCCTTTTTCATTTGAGGGGCTCTGACTTTGCCTACTTTTCTCCTCAAATTTCATCAATCATTCCTGTCGCACATTTCTCCTCATTTTAATTTTTCACATTTTGGCAGCCCTGCACAGGAGGTACAAAAATACTTCTCACCTCTCACGACGCTTCTGCATACGATAGTGCTTGAACATTTTCTAGCCTTGCTGCTGGGATGTAAGTCATCTAGCTGGGCTGCTGTGCTCTCCACATCACCTCCTCCAGGTGTCAGTGACCAGGATGCTTACTTCTTAAGCAAATTCGCAGGAAGCTCCTTTGCTTTCTCTCTCGTTCTACGCATGCTCATTTGCTGTGTGGGTAGATTACAAGGTAAAATGGAGAAAAAGCTCATGATGACTGACCAGTGGGCATCCTAAGGAGATGGTATCCCCAACCAACAGTCTAGGCATCCTTTGCTTGCCCACTGACACAACCACCATCTCCCAACATTTATTGTCAGTGCCCTCTCCACCAGCTTCTTAAGGTCTTCATGGTCTGTCTTCCTGCTGTTATATCACCTCACCAGTCTGTGGACATAACTTCATTGCACTGTACTGATATCTTAAGCCCTGTAGCCCTGCTTCCAGCGATCCGTATATCATCCACATGACTTCCCTAGGATGCGTGCACACAGCTTCTTTCAAAAGTTATGCTGTGGAACTTCTCACACAAGAATTGAGTCACGCAATGTCATATTTGTAAAAATAAAAAATAAAATATTAAATATTACCTTAATTTCCCTGAGTATTTAGCATCCTGCTATTTAAATGTTAAGCTCTTTTTCTGAGACTTTTTCCCTTCTGAACTGAAACAGTGCCAAATATACTACTGATGTTTAACAGTAATAATTCTCATGTATGTGTACTTAAGAGGGAAAAAAAGTTGCTGTTTATAGGAATGCCTAAAGATTTTTTAAACTCCTATTTATAGTATTTTTACCATCTTTTTCAATGTTCATTACATTAGACGTTTCTCAGGTCCACTGGCATCATTATTCTCTGTTTTGGTATTTCCAGTTTAAGTATTATTGGTATTCTTTGTTTAGTATTTCTAGTTTCATTTCTAGGATTCTCTGGCACGTTCTCTGGAATAACATAATGGAGCTTTTTAATTTTTGTAACTAAAAAATGTTTTTATGTAGAGCAACTGTACTAGTTATGTTAATTAAGGCTTCTGATATTTGTTACTGTTCATGTGCAACATGGCTTTGTTTTCTTTTAGCCATTATAATCTGGGATGTGATTTTTGCATACTTGTCTCACCATCTTGGTAAAACTAGCAGTCACTGTTTCTGTTTCAAGCACAGTCAGAAAAACTTTCACTCTAATAAATATTTTTCTATCTCTTGCCATACCACTTTTGAAGAGTATTTGCTCTTTCTTTGTTAGAGAAGACTTTTACCACTTAGATCCTCTGGCGACTAGGTTTATATTTTAGCTTGTACTTTTTAACTGTAGCAAATACTGCATAAGTGATAATTTGCATTTTTTGAATTTGAAGTTTTCTCTTACTTAATTTTTTTAATGTTACAAATTTTCTGTTCTTCATATTACCTTAGGAAAATGCTTTTTATGCGTTTCCAATATACATTTTTCCTTACTTCTCAAAAGACAGTCGTAACTGAACACTGAAAATAGTTGTTTTTCCTTTTAAAACTATACTACATAGAACCAAGCAGGACTAATTTTTGAAATTTTAAATCGTCAGTTCCTTGCCTTTTCTATGCAGTTTCACAGAATTACAAAGACTCTGGATTCTCTGCCATCCTTCCATTTCTGTGACCCACCTCTTTTTCCAAACAACTTCTTCCCCTTCCCCCATGCCTGCAGGCTTGTTCCTCTTCATTAACATATTCGAACTTAATCTCTTCCATCTGGCAGCCGTCCTTTGGGCTCCAGTCTGAGGATCTCTTATGGACATGTGTACTGCTTCTCTGCACTGTTTGCATTTGCCTCCAGTTGCTGCAGCTGTAGGTGACATACAGCAAACTGCATTTGTAGGCAAACAAGGACTGGGTTTCACAGCCATAGAAGTTAACAGACAATCTTTTCAAAAGTTGTCCTTAAAAAGTCCAAGCTCTAGAGATGTTGTGAAAAGGCAGGGAGGACTTTGCTATTACTCTTAATCATTTTGGTGACAGAGAGCTACGCAATTTCTCCTCTAAGAGGGTAGTAGATTGGGCTACCTGGAATAATTTAGTCTGTCCTGATAATCTTTGTCCCAAAATATGTGGAAGGCAAGCGTGGTATGGTAGCAGAGTATTATACAGAATTCTGGGCCATTCTGAGCTTTAGAGTAACCTGCCCTTGGGAGACTTCAAAGCTGTTTGCTCTAAGTTATCAAAGTCTACCTTGGCTGTCCAGGGTAGCGTAACACAACTTTGCCTTTCCATCTGTGGCCTTTAACAAGATAAAATGCCATTTGAAGCATAAGAATGTACTCAGTGAGCTGCTAAGTGGGCACCAGTGATGACAGTGGCAGTGAAACAGATTTTCTAATCCTTGAATAACTACAGTGAAATAGGGCTTGTTCCATTCAAACACGTACATGCCATGTCTGTATTAACAATATGAAATATTGCACATCCAAAATTTGGGATGCAACGTGCACTCCACTCCAAATGGCATTTTTCATTGTTGGTAACTTTGTAATATCACTAAATTTATACTAGCCCTTATTATGACAATGATGAGAGAGGTTTATACTGGGTTGTATTACAGTTTGTACAGACATCATCTTGATAGTTAAACTTACAGTGCGGACTTCGGGTTGTGTGATTTAGAGTGCATTTTAAATAACTGTTCATTTAAAGGAATACAGATAGATTTCTTTTTATGAAGTTTGTAGAAGTAGCTCATGAATGATTCTATGAACTTTCTAGTTCTTAAAAAAAAAAAAAAATCATTACAGTATGCTTAATATGCACTTTTTCATTCAAACAAGCCTGATTCAAAATGTCACTTAACTGGCATAAGATACGGAGGAATGAGAAATTACATGTAATCTAGTTGGCTGTGGAAATAAGGATTATTAATAATATATATTATTAAGAAAAGTAAAGCTTATTGAAATATTGTACTTGGCACAGAAATAAATTACTAAAATGACTTGATTTAGTCAAATCACCTCTAGGAAAAAATGGATTGTAGCAGAAAGAGATGTAGACCATTTGTGGACGTGCCGTCTTCTAGGACTGACTTATGCCTAGTACAATATTAGAAAGTGTAGTTCTGCTTGATCCACAGCCATCATTTAGAACTACCTAAGAGCCACCTAAATTTCTGAAAAATCTTAAAGCCTGAATAATGTCCACAGGATTAGAATATAAGTATTTCTGAAGTACTGTAACCTAGGGGCTAGCCAACCTAATACTGATTGAGTCCATAGTTTTAGGCTGGAGATTGTGGCCACAGTCTTCTACTTATTAGTATTTTTAATCTAATCCAAAGATGTAGCAATATAACTTTTTAGGAAAATTACACAAATTTATTTGTCTGTAATGAAAGTGACAAAATGAAACCACTGAAAACTTTCAGATGTCTGCTTTCTTGCTAACAATAGGGTAGGAGAAAGTATCTTGTCTTTTTATTAAAGATGTTGCTCTCAAAGAGTCAAAGGTAAATCTGACACTTCCTGGTTAGTATTCAGAAACCTTTTCTTTAGTGTTCAGATACCATCTTCTAGTATCCAGAAATATGTAACAATGTTCTGGTTCTGAAAACTCTGGAAGAAACTTCAATTGTGTTTTTAAAAGCCATATAATCTGTGATTAGGAGTATGTTTGTGTTCTATTACTTCAAAATTTTTATTTTACACCATTATTACGTATTTCAGACTTCTGTTCCCGGTGAACTTGTAACCTGTTCTTGGATCCCCAAAACAGATTTTATCCTCTGATCATTTCATCACTTCTTTCCTTAGCACTTCATTAAAGTAGTGACTTTAAAATCTGTTTTACTTTCAGCTAAGAATATACAGTATTCTTTAGACTGATTAATAAAATTAATGGATTACCAGATTTTTAAAAGTATGACTTAAAAATGTAATTTTTTAATATTTCCTAGTTTCATAAAAAGTTTTTAATTCTTACATAGTTGTATCATTCTTATCAACAACAGTCTTTTTTTTTATTAATGTTGTGGAGACAAACTGTATCATAGTACACAGCCAGAGTAGGCTATTTTATTTAGTAAAATATAATTGCCGCTCCACATGGTAAGATATTTCTGTTCCATAGCGTGTGGGCCAGGCCATTAATGCTGCATCTTGCCACTGTGGGAGCTCAGAGTCACCACCTCACCTTTACACAAGATGCACTTAATTGCTCTTGGTGAGGAAGCAGCTCTCACTGAACTCTTGAAGTTGCCTCCTCACTGCTTGTAGATAAGTAAAATGCCTGTTGTGCAAGGCAGCGGTGAAAGCAGGACTTTCACGCAGACTCAGAAAGCGTGTAGTGAAAATGTCATTCAGAATGCAAAAAAAACCTCCAAAACATTGACTAAAAATTATAGTGTGCTGCTTCTGAAAATGTGTGAGTAGCTAGAAGGTGTGCTGCTACATCCGCCCCCTCTTGGTGCTGTGCCCTTCATCTCATGCATCTAGGTCACCTGACGGCAGTTAGTAAAACTCATGCAGGCATAAAAAAAAAGTGGTTAAGTGGACTGTAAAAAATTTAAAGGTCTGTTCTACATTGCCATATTTCTGGATTTCCTCTGGAAATGGCTACCAGCACATAGCTTCTCCAGAAGAAGGCAATATAGGAAACAGTGGCTGAAGCAACATCTAGAAATACCCAGTAAGCATGTAGTCCATACTCGTGAATGAAAAACTTGTTTTACTTTTTTTCATCTGCCTTTTGACCTCATACCTCCAGGGTTCTGCTGATAGATTGAAAATGACTGGATAAAAACAATAGTTCCCTAGTTATCGTCTGCATGGTCGTGACCTGCAGAATCACTGTAAGTGTACAGTGTGTTCAGTTACAAGTTTGATGATAAGGATTCATCCCCAAACATTTTGGGTGTTTGGTAGGGATCCAAAGAGTTTTCTGAATGTTGGCTTAAAATATAGCCTTGCCTGAATATGCCACATTATCCTTATAAAATTGATGTGGGAAATATTTCTCTCTGTAAGGTCAAGAAGTTGTCTGAAAGTGGAGCGGAGTATTTCTTTAGAACTGAAGTTGAATGCAAAGTGATAATATATGTGAAAGTTTTGACTTGAATATAGATTAATAATGGCTTTTATCATTCTACAGAACTTTAATATTGCCTTTGAATGTAAAAAGGCAACGTAACGCAAAGATGGCCATGGTTGTTAATGGCTTGTATTAGCTGGAAGCTATAAAATCATCCTAGTACTCTGTTAGTGCTGGAATAATAATTTACCAAGACAATTACCACATGGTGAAATTTTTTTGCAACTCTAATTCAGTGTTATTAATAATGAATAAAATTGCAATTTTCTCAGGTTGCTAAGGGCAGTGGGGAATTATTTCAATGAATATTTCAGCACATTAGTTTAATCATAGTTCCACAAAATTCAAGTGGGCAATATTTTATACTTCTAAGTTCAGTCTGCTAAGGGACCAGAGTCATTAAATTGCAAACTATTTGCACTGAGGTCCATTCTATGATTTACAAGCCTTGTTAAAAACACTGTAAAAGAAAGCAAGCTGTGCCATTAATACTTGTAATTTGATGCTGCATTTGTTAATGGGCTCGGTGTGATTAATGTTTTTAGCAGCAGGCAGAACATTTGAGACAGGCAGTGCCGAGGCTTATAATACATAAATGCATTTAAAGAAATGGTAGAATATTGTGAGTTTTAGTAATATATGTTTTTACAAGATTGTATTCCTGAAATAGAAAAGCAGCAGTGAAATTACAGTACAATGTATGTAAATACAGTTGAAGCTGTGGTAGGTGCTGATGTGTGTGTTCTTTATTTCATAGCCAACTGCACGACTTCTGGCGCTTGGATTACTGGGAAGATGATTTGCGCCGACGGAGGCGATTTGTGCGCAATGCTTTTGGGTCTACTCATTCTGATGCTCTCCTAAAAGCTGCTGTGGAATATGGTCAGTACTAATTCCTGCTTAAATATATAACTTATCGGTGTTTTCTTGATGTCTGTGAATTCCTAAGAATCATGTCTCTTGTTTTCAAAGGACAGTGCTGACAATTCCTAAGACTATATATTCTTAGGAATTGTTTCAATTCTTACATTTTAATGAACCAGAAGACTTGAGCTTGTGGGCTGTTAAATTCTCTGATCCCCAAGGGATTCACATTATACCTCTCTAGCATTCCCAGACACTAATTTTGAGACACTGCTAGAAGTAACTGAACTTGTCTCTCAGGAATGACAGAAAGAAACTGTTAGGCCATCAAACTAATGTGTTGTAATAGTTCCACTGGAAACTTTCTGTGAACGAGGAGGAATTAACTGTTTTCTGAAAATATCAGTTGTTTTATCCTCGCATGCATAATCTCAGCCAGAAGTATTTTTTCTGCAGAACATAAAATGCATAAGAACTTGTTCACAATAAATATTTCAGGAATACTTGTGATTTGAATAGTGAACTGACTACATAGGAGCTTCCTAAGCTAGGAACTTAAGAATTAGACGATGTTTGATTTTCGTGGAAGGGTAGCTGGAGTATAAAATAGAAAGGAGGAACATACTTAAAAAATCCTTTATATCCTCTAAAAGTTTCATATGTTGAGTGACTTTTGTCCAGCAGGCTGAACCTGTGTACTCCAAAAGTCTAAAGCAGATTTATTTCTCATGTTTAAGCTGGGGCATCTCCCTAACATATCAAAGACAGGAATTTTTTTAAGAATATTAAGATGGTTTAGATGTTTTTCAGTCTTTTTTTTTTTGTATATAATCTATAGTACCAAAAAAATAATGAATTCCTGGGATTCTTTAGCATTTAGGAGTAAAAAATGGAAGTAATTATACACAAAGTATGTGGACCCTTTCAGCTGATGTGTAGCCAAAGGCTAAAGTTGCCAGAAGTTCTGAATATGACAGATCTAAGGCTAACTCTGTGTGACCTACACATTTCACCAACTTTGTGGGTTGTTGAGGCAGATATCTAGGATTCAAACAAGGTTAGACATATAAATGAATATCTATGTGTGCAGCTACATTATCTAGTGTAATTAAATACTTATTTAAATGTGAAGACTATCATGTGCAGGACTTCCGGTCATAAACTGTTCATAAATTGGATTAAGGAAGATGTTTGTCCTGTAACAAAGGATTATTTTCTCTACATTCTTCCAAAATATCAAAATAAAGATCTTCTGAGAGGCAGATGCAAAACTGCGTGAATTGCTGTGTTGCTTTTGTAAAGCAAACAGTCATCAAAACTGTGAGCTTTTTGTGTTATACCTGTGACGGAACCCTTAAAAATATTCTTATCGATTAATATTTTTAATTTGAGGTATGAAACTAACATTAAACCAGGAAGAAATCTGATTTATAAACTATTAAAAATTTTAAGCCTCGATAGTATCCTGGTTCTAGAATAACAGGAGCTTTTAATTTACTTAGATGGACTTCATTGCATGTCTTAATAGCAGGATTTTTGTATCTTTGGGATGAGTGTGCTCAAAGGATGCTAGAAATGGTTGTGTTTTGGTTTTGTGTTTTGGGTTTTTTTATAATACAAGTTGCACTTAAACAGCTCCATCATGTTGCCAAGATTGCCTCCATTTATGTAGTTCCTGTGTTCTAGTATTTTAGTGCAGGTGACAGCTGCCTGGTAGTAGAGCTAGCCTGCAAGGCAAAGCTACAATCAAAAGAAACAGAAAAGCTGAAGTAGTTATAGTTTCATATCGGATTGCTTCTACACAATTTCGTGCCCCACACCTGTTAGTGCAGTGAGCATACAGGAAAATTAAAGCTTAGGTGTGTTTAGTGGTAGTAAAAATCAAACATAGTGGTTGCATAAAAATCGCAATAGACTGAAGTTGTCTTGTTTGCAGAATTAAATATTTCTAACTTTTCACATACGTATTAGCGTTCCATATGTTATTTTTAAAACAGCATGCACTAAAGTTATAATTCATGGATTCTATCTAGATGTATTTACTTTTCAGAGGCTTAAGCTGTTGGATTTTAATACTGAAACTTTTAGCTGACCTTTCTCTGTAAGAAAACATCCTTAACACTGATGTTATTTTTATGCCTCTTGGTGTTACTAATGAGTTGAATAATTTATGAGGTTGTCATGTGAAAAGGATTTGATGCAGTTTGATGTACTTTTAGCCTCTGGTGTTGGAATGTGATTAATAAAGGGCTGGAGGCAGATATTTTTTCCATAGGGCTTAACTTCCATTGTGTTGTGGGGGTTTTTTCCTAGCTTTGTTTTGATAATTTTGTTTGGAACAGTTTGATAGTGAAATGCCCCTGGCTTCCAAAACTAAGTATGATACCAGACTGCAGAAAGAATTTAAAATATTTTTTAAAAAATCATACTGCATAATTTTCCAGTAACAGATTTTTTCCTGACCTCAGATACTTTGTTTGTGAGAAATAAACTATTCATCAAAGCAGAATTTGTTAGGCCTTTGTTATACTGATAGCAATTTTGCATCTTGACTGATACCTCTAGTAGAAGTAAAGCTATTTTGAGCATCAGTAAAACAGTGGAAACAACTTAAAAGTTTTTGTTATCTACATTGACTGTCAGTTATCATTTAGGATTTTGTGCATGAATATTGCAGTGGAGGAATGTTTAGTCAAAGCCTAAGTCAGCAAGCTCCTCATTCTCCACGATCAAAGGCATCAACTTAAATAGGTCTGATCAGGCATTGCAGAAGAGGGCAGGCATTTTCAGCTGAGCAAAAATCACAGAGCAAAGATGACAAAATTAATCAGTCATTTCTTTGGCAGTAAATAATAAGATATGCTGAGGATTGCAGATGAGAGAATTTCCAGATTCCTTGGAGATGTGCCTGCTTAACACCTGATCTATCTAAGCTTGTGCAGCCATCGAGATATGACCTTGATAAATAAAAAAGTGCTGTACAGCTACTCTACTATTAAATCAGAATTAATGATGGATGTATGAATACTGTAATTAAATAATACTTGCAGTCATCAGGGAATAGAAGACTCCAGGAGATGAAAACTACGTCTGTGATCTTATATTTGTTTTAGAGAAGTAACAACAAATATTAAATTCTATGTTGAGGAGCTTAAAAAACAAAGTGTTAATTGTAGCTGTTAAGTGGCATCTTCCTGTAAGAAATGTTTTGTATTATTTACTGTTGTGAAATACTATTCTCTCAGAAAATTTCTGCTACAAGGCAAGTCGGTGAAGCGTCTATTTAAGTACAGCATGTTAGTCAGCCATTGTATGCAACTTCACATGTCTGTTTTTAGTAAAATATGCATACGTATAGGTATGTCTGTATGCACATATATATGTGTATATATATGTTCAAAGTGCCTGACAAGTAAAAAATATTGCAGTAAGAAATTTCAACATATTTCTATGGCTATATACAACTGTGTGAAAAAAAATGTAACTTATTCCTGTGGCTGTATACTTCACTGTCCTTTTGAGACTGTAGGTGTGTCAGAGTCATAGCAGCAGTTATAAGAAATGGATTGGAGAATTATTCCCTTTGGATTATTCTTCTCCATTTCTAATTTTTTTACATTAGACATTCGATTTATTTGTACTCTGTTAAAATGACTTTTATAACTACATTTAAAATTCAAGTATCGTTAGTTCAGCATTGTATCTTCTGTGCCCTTTGGATTTGTTTAAGTTCTTATTTGACTAGAAATATAGATTCACTTCTCCCTTTTATGAAGCTGAAAGGATACTACTTACTGCAGTATCAAAGTGCAAGCTGAGGATTTTGAACTACCTGGGAACTTTTAGTAAAGTTTTCATTTTATAATTTCAATGGATTTTAAACAGAACTTATTTTGAGTTTAGATGGAGTTTCAATGTAACTGATTAAATTATAGACTGAAAAGAAAGGAAGAGGAAAAAAAAGATTGTATATAAGATTATAAACTCTACTTCTCTCCCCCAAATTTTAGTACCGATAAATACATGAAATATGCAGATATGACCCAGTTCACAGTGATTCTGTACATGTGGTGAAAGATCTGTCTCTTCCAGTTAATCACCTGAACAGTTTACAGTCATTGCAGATTAGTATAGATGAGGCAGTACTGTACCACCCTGCCAGTGAGACAGAATACTGCTCCACAAAGGTCATCTTAAGAGCAAAATAGTTAATTTATCAGTCTTTAGAGACTTCTTCAGTCTTTAAAGATTGTGGTCCACAAACCGTTTATGCATAGAGGGAGTCCAAGAAAAGCCACATTTTCTAGTCAGCACTAAAGGAAGCGGACATTAATAGCTCCCGTTCTTAACACATATATTTGAGCTGGTCAAATATTTCTAGTATCTTGTGCTCAAGAATATTTGACCTGTTAATCCTGTTATCTTGACAGATCCTGAATGCTTAAAATGAAAAAGGATAAAAAGTATAAAAAGGAAAAAAATGGGAAAAAAAGGGAAAAAATAGAACAAGAAAGAAAACCTTCACAATGTAATATGTATAAATTCAGTTTCTGAAACAAAGCTACAAATATAGTTTGTGTGTAAAATATGGCAATTGCTTTTTAGTTTGCATATTTTAAGTTATTCATTCCATTATATGTTTGGACATCTAATTAGCGACCATATTTCAAGAGTAGTTCTAGCTGAAGTGGACTCTATGTGGCTCCTTCTGGGACTTGTCATTAATGCTCTAAGTTTCAGCAAATGCTGTGCGTGCTTATCATCACATATACAGTTATACAAACAGAATTCTAGAGCATCAGGTTTTGAAATCTGAAATACTCAGATCTGAAATCTATTTTAATGAAAGCAGATGGATTTTGATAGACTTTGAAAGAATTGCAGGCAAGAGTCCTTCCATTTGAAATCCATGGAAACTGTACTCAAACCAGGGACTGTTTTCAGAACAGGGACCCTAAAGGAAGATTCCATTTTTGAGAGTCCTCAACATTAAAGAGAAATGTAGCAAGATTATTTTTTTGGTAATGGTAGCTCTAGAGCAACCCCTCAGTGTTGAGAAGTCCAGGGCAGGTTTCATCTGGTATATGTCAAACGTTGTTCCAGAAAGCTAAGTTAGTGTTTTGCAAACAAACTTACCTTGACATTTTGACATTTGAAGAAATCAAAATGTCCCATGAACTGGAGATGCTCAATTTCATCATCTCTGTTGAGAAACTTTCCTCTGAAATCAAATGCCTTATTCTAGGAAGTCCAAATGCCCACCTAAAAGCTAGGCTTTGTTTGCATTCTGCATTTTGGGATCTGTGCTTTGATATATTAGGTTGTTGACACTAAAGACATTGCTAATGACCTAGAAGTGTCTTCTGTTGGTGAAAGTACCACCACTGTTTACAGTAAATTCAAGACTCTGATAAAGTTACTGTGTAAATTACATAAATCTGAAAACATTAATTCACTTTTTCTCAGCTTCATAAAGTTCTGACTTCATTATCTTCACCCTGTCTTTTGCCTGTACTTACTGAAAATGCTTACCTTATTTCCAGAACAGTTTCAACAACACTAGTTTTAGAACTGTCTTTGAGAAAGTAGTGTTTTTCAGTAGCTAATGCAAAACTGAAAGCAAATTCAAGACAGCTTATAAAAGATCACCACTTTATCAGAATTTTGCTAGCAGGCACACTAGATGCATAAACCCCAGTTACTTATCTAGGTGTATCTGAAGTGAGAGAATTCTATATGCTTCATGTAGAGATTAAAGACCAAATTATGCTTTCAATTTTGTCTATGAAATATTGATTTCTATAATATATGAACAGATTTGCTGTCAGGGTTAAGTTTGTAGATCTTTTCTTGGGCTTCTTTTACACTTACTTTTGCTTCTGATCTCATCCAGATATTCTTTAGATATTCCTTGTTTAGCCCAGGTGGGGAGAAGACTAAATGGCACCATATAGTTGTGTATAAATAACTGTTGGGAGACAATGAAGAAGACGGTGTCACACCCTTCTCAGTGCTGACCAGTGACAGAACAAGATGCAAGAAGTACAAACTAAATACAGAACAATCTACTTAAAGTAAAATATTTTTTTCCCCGTAATGGTAAGCAGTAAAACTGGTTGTCCAGTGAAGTTGTGTAGTCTTCTTGCTTAGAAATACTGGAAAACAGGCCTTTATCAGCCTGCTTCAATTGACCCTGCTTTAGACAGAGGGTTGGACTAGATAATCTTCAGAGGTGCCTTCCAGCCTCAAGGATTCTGTAATTCGTATGATGGAGCCAGAGCATATAGTAGACTGTCAGAAGTTAGGGTTGCGCTGGCCACTAAGTGCTGATAGATGCTCTTTAACTCCTCTTCGTCTCCAAAACAGGAAGGGAAAGGGAATGTAGGCAGAGACACTTATGAATTGGAAAAGATAACTAAAACATCTTTAAACAATAGTAGTACTAATACAGGAAAAAAAAAATGAACTAATGAACTATATATAGAATGAACTGGGGAGCATTAAGGAAAGTGTGTCCAGCAGGTCTGAGAAGGTTCTCCTCTTCCTCTACTCTACCCTGGTGAGACCACACCTGAAATACTGGATCTAATTATGGGCTTCCCGATTCAAGAGACAAGGATCTACTGGAGAGAGTCCAATGGAGAGCTACGAGAATGATTAAAGGACTCAAACATCTATGAAGAAAGACTACGACAACTGAGGCTATTTAGTGTTGAGAAGAGAAGGCTGAGAGGGGATCTCATTAATGTGTATAAATATCTGAGAGGTGGGTGTCGAGAGGAAGGGGGCAGTCTCTTTTCACTGGTGCCCAGGAATAGGACAAGGAATAACAGGTATATAGGAAGTTCCACCTCAATATAAGGAGAAACTTCTTTACTGTGAGGGTGATGGAGCACTGGCACAAGCTGCCCAGAGAGGTTGTGGAGTCTCCTTCTCTGGAGCTTTTCAAAACCCACCTGGATGTGTTGCTACGTGGCTGCCCTAGGGGATCCTGCTCTGGCAGGGAGGTTGGACTAGATGATCTCTAGAGGTCCCTTCCAAAATTCTATGATATCCAAAACCGATATCAAACCTGTGCCAGTGGCTGGTCACCATCAGAGTCAAAAAGTGTTTCCTGATGGTCAGATGTTCCTTCTGTGTTTCAGTTTTTGCCTGTTGCCTCTTGTCCTGTCACTGAAAGGAGTCTGGCTCCCTGCTCTTTGCACCCTCCCTTCAGGTACACACATACATTGATAGTATCTCCCCTCAGCTTTCTCTTCTCTGGGCTGAGCAGTCCTAACTCTCCCAAACTTTCCCCGTAGGAGTGATGCTTCAGTCCCTTCCTTATGTTTGTGGCCCTTCATTAGACTCTCCCCAGTACGTCCATATCTGTCTCGTACTGGGAAGCCCAGAAGTGGTCACAGTACTCCATACATGGCCTCACGGTGCTGAGGGGAGGGATCACTGCCCTCAACCTGCTAGCAGTGCTTTACCCACTGCAGCCCGGGTTACCATTAACCTGTGCAGCAGGGGCCCATTGCTGGCTCATGTTCAACTTGATGTCTACCAGGACCCCCAAGTCCTGTGTTGCAGAGCTCCTTTCCAGCTGGGTGGCCCTCACATTGGTGCTTGGGATTGTTCCTTCGCAGGTGCAGGATTCTACACTTCTCAAACTTCATGAGGTTCTTGTCAGCTCGTTTCTCCAGCTTCGTGAGGTCCCTCTGGATGGCAGCATGACCCTCTGACCACTCCTCCCAGTTTCATGTCGTGCAGTCTTGCTGAGGGTGCATACGCTCTTGCTCATGATCCAGATCATTTATGAAGATTTTGAACACATATAGATCATCATAAAACACTTTTAGTATCAATTTGTTCATGGACAGTATAATATTTATTACTATTGAAACTGAGTTTGTTGTGACTACTTGAGCCACAAAAATGCTTTTGGTAGTCTTTTTTTTTTCTTCTTAGTTAATGCACTATCCTGAAAATAGTAACATACACAATATCACAAAATACGTTGCTTTGGGGAAATGCAGGTGATGACCCCTATTGAAGATAACTTCCCAAACCATTATTTATTCAAGTAATGTCTTAAATATGAATGTAGAAGTAAAACTAAAGAACAAAAGCCCTTGACTAGAAAGAAACCGTGGTCCTTCACCTCATTCATACACAATTTTAGTCTGTAGGTAAGCACAAGCTGACAATTATGAGCAGTTTTAAGAAAAAGCATCCACTTTAGGGGTAGAAAACACATGTATGTTGCTTTGTGTTCAGTGGTGAGCGTTTTAAGAGTATGTATGTAGTCATTAAATTAATCCATAACAATGCTTCCATGTGTCAACAAGTAAGTCCTCTTTGTTTATAAGTCTAAATGTAATCATGCTGCTATGTGAGACAAAAGCATAAATCATTCTGCTTCACTTGGAGCACTTAAAAGAATACTTCTATTACACAACTTCCTTTCATTACATGAACTAACTTCCACATTGATTGTGAAATCTCCAATGTACTCTGAATGAGTTTACATCCGAATTGTGTGCCTGAAGGAGCCAAGAAAATCTGTGTATTTTTTTAAGCATAGCAATTTAAGATTTGGATCTATAGCCTTATAATTGTAGCCCAACAGTGCCATCCACTGCTTCTCCAAATAAACTTCCAAATATTTCATCCTCATAGGGTTTTAGGGAAACTATGACATGATAATTATATCCTCAATATTTTACATGGTAATTGCCAGATGAAAATGAAATTTGTTTAAAGGAAGTCCAGGAATAAGAGCGTACATTAAGTACTACTAGAAGGATCTGTAAAGCAAAATCCTAATTGTGAGGATAATTAAATGTAAAATACTAGATTTAACTTGGCTGTCTTTCTACTAATTCTTAGCTCCCGCAATCATAAATATATTCTCATGAACTATGTCTACTATTATGATGATCCTCATTCTTATAACCCACTGTAATGTAATGAAAGACACCCTAAAAGTATAAAATATAATAGAATTTGCTTAAGTAGAGTACTGAACATTATTGTGGTGAATTGTATTGAACACTCAATGTTTGAGCTACTTCTGTCTGACTAGGTGATGAAAATGACTTGCAATTGCATCCTAACAGTCCTTTCCCCTCTCTAAATATCTGCTCTCTGTTTTATGCTATTTCTAGCACAGGAGTTTTCATAGCAGCTTAAGTACAGATTCATGAAATAGTCATTTTTTTCTAATTATTTCCTCAAATCTTGAATGTCAATCTCTATCTTGACTATAATTCAAGCTTTTCACAGAGCCAGATAATGAAAACTTTTTTTTTTTCCCTTCAAAACCTTTGTGTTGGGTTTCAAATGCCTTTCCTCTGAGATTTTCGGGTTATCTGACATGACCTGGATTTTAGCTGCTGGTATAGGTCTGAGCTAATGGATTTCATTGCAGAACTTTCTGGCGTTTTACCAGCAGTTAACATAACTACCTCTGTTTCTCACTTCTTCGTCTGAAAGCATATGACTCTGGAATGTTCTTGAAGCAATCAAATTGGCCTGCAAAACCATTCCTAAGACCTAAAAATTACAACCATTGCCAGTCTTAGAATTCTAGCTGCATTTTTCTGCCTTTCACTGTTAATATTTTCATGTGAAAAGAATACATATCTGTCTTTTCTGACAAATGAAAGACATTCACTTTTACAAAACCAGTAAATTACTATGGTGTGAAATGTTTTCAAACCCATGTGAAAGGTGTATTTGTTCTATTAATTTAGTTCTATTGCTAACTGAGAAAGAAATAGAAGTTATTGACCCAGGTATATTCAGTGCATCTTGTAGAAATATTTTGAAAGAACATTCTGGTAGTGAAAGTCTAATAACAGTCCTTCAGGACACCTTTCACAACTGGGTGAGTGTAGCTCTTGGGATTCAGATTTACCATGTCCTTTTTTAACCTCCAATTTTCTCTGCTTTAAGACTCTGTATTAAGGAATAACGGTGCTTTAAGTCTCCTTTGGCAGCAGTTAAAAGCACAAAATATTCTGGTTTTAAGTTTTCTCCAGTCTTCTTATTCTAGATGTCTTCTTAACTGCAGGACTCTGTTCTTCACTTTGTATATGAGTAAGTTGAAGTATGTATCATTTTTTAAGGGAAAAAGGTATTTAATGATGCCAATAATTGAGTAAAGAAGCCAGAGCTGGATCAAATGGGTCTGAAAATGTAAAGTGAAGTTCCACATCTGCCTGTACAGAGAAAGGTGTTTCCTGGAGGCCTGGCTAGGACAGCCTGCCAAGCACATGGATGGAATGGAGGGCCATTATTTAAGCAGTGCTGCAGCCATTGCAGCCTAGAATTAGGAGAATGTAATACAGATTTCGAAAGGCTTTACTCTCCCACTCTTTCTGACAGCCGGTAGGAGGCATGACAGGCTTTCAGGTAATGGGCTCAGGTTTCTGAGAGTCTGGGCTACTTACAAGGTAAAGATGGGTTAAATCGACAGACACAGATCACAGGAATCGCTTTGATGTAGGTGGTTCCTTGTCTTTTTCAAAGCAAATGGAATTAGTATGTATAGATTACAAAAAAATAAAACAATTAATTTTCAGAGAAAATATATTTTTTTTGTATTTCTCATCATCTTTTTACATTGCACTGCATTTAGGACAGAAAACCTATTTGTATTATATCACAAGAAAATTATCGTGGAGGTTTTATGGAAATAGTAACGTTTGCACACAAGAAACAAAGACTTAATGTGTCTGTGCACTGGCTATTCCATATCGGTACAAGTACAGTGAGTTCTTCAGGACCACTTATTTTACTTGTTACTTCTTTTATAGTGTTAACTTAGAAAGACAGACAAAAAGCACCAGTGTAGTGAAACAAACTGGAAGATTTCATGAGTTTCAGCATTGTGCAAGGTACAGGCAGAGATGCAGAAGTAACTAGTGAAAACACTGTATTAAAAGCCAACAAGTTATATGGAAAACTTCTCAAATATACCACTAACCAGTATGACAAGCACCTAAGTAAAAATTCTTTCGGCCAGTGTATTGTGCATGTTTCCAGTTATATATTTAATTTTGGTTTTTGTATCATGTATGATACATCATGACATGGCTTTTTCTTATCCTTATTGTATGCCTAAAGAGCATATCTCCCAGTGTATTTTTGTAAAGCCCTGAACATCATCTGCAATAGATACACTTTCTCAGCTGAAGGAACTACGCATAAGGCTTGAAGAGTGTTTTACTGGTGTCTCCTTTGCCTTACGGCACAAGCCATTCAGTCCCATGCCCTTCAAAAAGCTGGTTGTGTTGTCTAAAAGGATTTCAGCTCTAGTCTGAATGGAAAATAGTGTTGCTAATACTTGCAAATTTAACATAAATGTTGAAACTTTGAAGTATCCTTGAAAATTGCGTGGAGGGTTTGTGCTCCCTTGCAATCTTTGTGAAGCACAATGAAAGATGTCGCAGACCCTACACAGCAGCTTAATGGAAAGTGAAATAAAATACTGTTCTCTCTCCTTTTTTCTTTACTGCTGACTGCTGCTAAGATTTCTGTGAGTTAGGTCTCCTTCATACACACAGAGGCTTTCTACCTGGGACAGTGATTACCGTTTACAGATTTCACAGACAAAATAATGAAAATCTTGTAGATCATCTCATTGATCTGTTTTAGTAATAGACCCTTAGAATCTGCATTATCTCAATGATATCTTGTATACCGCTACTGTTTTGCTTTGCATCTGCTAGACTGCGTGAAACAAAGACATTTTGTAACTGCAGCTATTTTTGTTTAAAGAGAACACCACAAACACATACAAAACACATATTAAAATCCTGTCCCGGATCAAGCAAGTAGCAAAGCTTTGATTTTTATTTGGTAGATAATTGCTATCTAGATAAATTTTGATCAGTAATTGTTATTGATAGATAATTGTTATCTTGAAGGAGTTTATGCATTTAAAGCAGCCTGATCCAAACAGAAGTGCTGTCTGTTCGTACTAGGGCAGAGTCGCTTAGTAGCCCTAAGAGTTAAACACAAATCTCCCAGCGCAAGGGCCACACTACTGCTCGCAAATATGTATATCCTGTGGGTGCTGCCCTTTGTCTGGGGTTGCTACAGGCATTGATCTACACAGAAATAGAAACAGTTCCTCCCACCAGTTTCAGTTGCTGCTGAAGTGAGAATTATGTATGCCAATTCTAAAGATGTGGTGATCTATGTGAGGGCGAAATGAAATTTGTACAGAAGAAAAAAAACAAACCAACACAGTGCAACACACTAGACTAGTCAGGATTACACAGCGAAAGACAATGCAGTGGAGAGTAAATCTAGGCATTCTAATGACATTATTATATTGACACATTTATTATTTATGTATAATGGGGACAATCCATTTAAGAAACAGTTACAGGCAACATTACATCATGAATAGGAGATTTTGCCTGTGTAAAGACTGCATAAGATGTTCCTTTTGTATGTCTCAAAAGAGCAGAATTTCATTTGAAAACATTACCATTCCAGAAAGCAAAAATCACTTCAGACTCGTTAGCAAAAGGGTCTCTCAAAGCAATGATCACAAGCTATTGAGACTTTCTTCTTTAAACAAGTATTCTCAATAGAAATCAAAATAGTTACCTAACTGCTAGAGTTACAATAGTTATTATAAAATAATTTTAAACTTGCTTTCTACACCTTCATTCCCTGCACCAGGGAATGAAGTTTGTAGCTGTCCTATTATGTCTCTGCACAGTGGCTGTTTCCAAAGAACTGCACTTGTCTGGATGTGATAGCAAAAGCTGAAGCGGTGAGGAGCAAAGTTGTCTGCTAGCAAAGACATAATTGCCCATGCTTTGGCCACAGGGATAGAGAATAAAAAAAAATAGAAGACAGACCACAATACTACAGTTAGATCTTTGTTTTTAAAAATACCGGCGTTTGGACCAGTCTCATGGTTTGGAGGCTTTAATTTTTGAATGTTACTTAAGGGTTAGAAATGTCGATGGAGAATACACCAGTATGGGAGGTGAGGTCACGTTTCCTCACATGACACTGCATTACCATTGGGCTCCTAATGTGCACCAAGTGCTTATATTTCTTCCCTAGGCTTTGCCGTTACTAGCCTTTTCAATTATAATTTGTTTGTGAGCAGGAAGCAAAACTGAGCCTGACATACAGGGGTGCAATTCCTTAGTACGGGATGTGCCTCTTTAGAAGTCAGACAACTTTGATCCTGACTTTAAGCTTCACAAGCAGATAGAGTTAGAACATGGATTTTCCTGGAGGATGTGTGCTCAGGTTAGGTGTTTCAAACTCAGAACTAATCTAAAACTTTCCAGACATAATCCAGACCTGAGCGTTAAGACATGACGTATTTTTCACTTACGTGCTATCTTAAAAGCATTCTATCAGATGCTATTTCAAAAGCATAGAATGCCTTGTTTCATTATCATGTCGTACATATTTAATTACAATCAACTTTTGCTTCTTACCTTATTAATTACTTTTTCTGTTGCAGTAGTTTGATTACCCTCTTCAGTGGCCTGTCTTAAGAAACCTTTGCTTACATGTGAATATTTCGAATTAAGGATAAATGAAATTCCTTTTTGCTGTCAAAACTAAATTGTGAAAATGCATTGCATGGCTTTGAAAATCAGTACACTCTATTAGCAGACCTGTCAATATAAAAAGTGCATTCCATTTCCACCTCTTGCTCTAATAACCTTTTCTATGTTACTCAGAGGCAGTTCACATAATCAGAGTATATTGTCAGCTTACTGGAGTTGGGGAAGCATGAAATGAAAATCGCGTTAATATTGATCCAATTCTCTTACTTGCAAGTGTCCTTGATGTCCTTTCCACTGAGCAATAACTGTTGGTGTGATGTAGTTATTTTCCTCTCAGCTATTACTGTCCTTCTGTAAAATGGCTGGAAACCGAGTTAGGAAAATTTTATTGCTCTTAACTATTTTTCCTGTGTATCATCTTTGCCTGTTTAAGTGATCCACAGCATATCAGAGAATTTGGTTTCTCTCTGCAATTCATCAAACTGCACTATACTCCAAGCAACTACATTTCAAACTGACAGGGATTTGTAAAGGTCATCAGTCATGAAATATGAATCCATTCTTGTGTGTACAAGTTACAGTGGCAAACTACATCTTAATCCAAATATAAACATGAGACCATTTTAAGTTCCTGTTGGAAGAACTTCTTCTGGTTCCAGTCAAAATGAAGATTGCGCTGTTGGAGCCTGAAATGCCTTGTAACGTTTGGTGGACTCTCTCACCCACTGGCTATTAATGGTCTGTGCCAAATCAGTGCAGGATTCTTTCTTACATGCTCAGAACACCTGAACTCTCCAATAAATATAATAATAATATTGACGACTTTGAAAAATTAAATTCCTAACCACTCAGAATCTCAGTTTTCCTGTTTGTAAACTACAAAAATAACAAATGCCCAACATGGCAACTTCATCTTTATTTTTATGTAAAATCTTTTGTATAAATATATAACACTTTGACTTTAACTAGAAGTATTTATAGTTTAAAAGCCCTCAACCTCATCTGAGAAATGTGTTCATTTTGACTTTGCCCATATTCTGTCTCCCCTTTGATATAGTTTGTGTCAGTCTCATTTTTACAATGCAAAACATCTGAGAATTTTTAAGAGGAACATGTATACAACAATAAAGTATTTATTTGTAAATGACTCATGAAAAAGTTCATTTCGTCAGATATTAGGTCTAAAGATAGGAGGGGAATGTGTGGAATGTCTATGGTTAAATTTTCATGTATTTATCTATTGTAGAAAACAAAAATGCAATTTGGATTTACTTTTGGTGGAAGTAATTTCCAATACAAATATACGCAATTTTTAATTCCTACGCAATTTTCATAGTTTTTCTCCCTCATTTCTTCAAAGATCCTTAATAATGAAAATATGATTTAGATTCCTCTGGCTTTTATTAAGATCTATTAAAACCAGCCTTCCTTTAATAACGGTCGCTTCTCCGATTCTCTGGGGAAACTAAATTATATGCCAGTCAAAGCTGCCAGTTCCAGAAACACATTGCAATTTAAATAACAGCTCTAGCAGACACAGGTGGGGACAGTTCATCACGAGATGCCAGCACCGGGCTGCTGCTCAAAGCCAGAAGGTCGGTCACTTGGGCAGACCCGGGGATACTCAGCGTTTGTTTTTCCCGTGGAGCGAGCGCAGCCCGAGAAGGGCCAGCTCTGTAGCCGTGCGGCAAGATATTAGGCTGGGGTGGAGTGGTCACCACGTCGATGATTTAATCTTCCTGGGTTTTGTAGAGGTCAGTTAGCAGACTCCCAGGCAGCTGCTCTCCATAACTGGGACCGCTGCGAGGGCCCTGGTGCCTAATCAAGTTAGTAGATATTAGCAATGAAAGCAGGGATTTAAACTGGGAGAATGTATAAAGCAGAAAGGTTATCCAGTGAAACTGTTTTCTAAGTATTTTCAACTATTAACAATGCTGAATGAACAAAAAAGGTAGGTGATGGTGCTGCAATTTAATTCTGCGCACACATAATCTTGGTTATACCCGTAAAAATTAGTCGATATAATAAACTGAATAAAAAAAAATCTCTCCTGAGAAAATGCTTATTTCTTTCAAACCCGCAATGTAATTCTGTAGTTCACATCATGACCTATCAGGTAGCCTCTTGTGAGGAATTAATTCTAAATTCCTTTATTTAATAAAATGCTAAAAGCTACCTTAAGTGAATACAATGCTGCACAAAAGCAGCGTTCTACAGAGCAATAGATACCAGTGATCTGTAAGGAGGAAAAAACAACTTTACCCTTAGAAGTTTCTGAGGAGAGCCAAGCTTCACAAAAACTGTACTTTAGCTGCCATAAAAGAGAGTTTTTAATTAAATGCAGCACTTTACTGTAAAGAGAACAGACTTTACTTATGTCAAAATGCTCCTTTAGAAGCCACATAAAACTGTAAAAGACAATATATGAAAAAGGTTTCTTATAGAAAAGAAGAACGCCATCCCATGAAGCAGATTTCCAGATGTTTGGAAACATTAGAATTTCCTGTCAGTATATTTAGGTAACATTAAAATGAGGTTAACTTTCCATTCTGCCATCTCTCTTCAAAGATCAAAGAGCACTCACTGCATAAATTCCCTTATCGGTAATTCGTTGAAGTAAACTATGGAAACAACTTTATAAGAAGCAGTAGTCTCCTTTTGTTGGTTAGAGTATTACCAAGCAAACTTTTTCTTAAAATTAACCATATTTTTACCTTGTTTTATGTTAAATATAGAGAGGAAAAAAACAAACAAACAAACAAACAAACAAACCCATTATATTTGAATATATGATAAATGGATAGAAGTGAAGAAAGAATTGAAAGTTCTCTTCTTGTGTTCAACTAAATCTTAGTAATTAGTATAATGTCTGATAAAATAAGCATATATAAACATAAATGTAATCAATAATATGTTACATTTGTACTGCTAATTTTAGAATTTTATTTAGGTGCAGTTTTTGTAAGTCTGGACACTTACAATGTGGTTGAAATTTAGATTGTGTCCCTAGAACCTGTTGTGACCTACAGAACCCAACAGGGAATTTATTTATTTAACTGAAAACAGAGAAGCAAAAATTGAGGTGTTAAAATAACAATCCCCACCCTCAACCCCCGAATTATTTTAAAATGCCTGTATTAAATACTTGCAAGAGGCTGTAGCTGCAAAATAACATGAGATTCTCCTGTTCTTGGTAAATTATTCAGTTTTCATGTGGTTTTGGGGTATGAGGGGGTTTTGTCTGCTTAATAATTTCTGTTTAAGGAAAAGTAATGCTACTGGAAGAGAGATTAGTGAATTCTTGGCAATACTGTACAAGTTTATTGTGCAGCTCATATAATGTTTCAGACATAAAATACACACCTTTTCATGGAAGTTGAGGTTTTGTAGAGGAGTGGTGGTTGGTTTCTGTAATTTCTTTTAAAGATGAGCTCTTTTCAGTTATCCTGAAGCTACTAGAGGAAGCTAGTTTTTACATGCACATTTAGAAAAATTATCAAGATGATAGCAGGTGTAACAAATGATGGATTTTTTTAATTGCTTATCTAGTCTTATACATACATTATCTTGAGATATCTTTAAGACAGAGCCTTCAATTTTCAAGAAATTAAGGCACTAACCTCAGCTGGACTTCAGTGCAAGCCGTGTGACTTATTTCCTGTACCTTCTTTGCAAAATACTGTTTCAGAAATACTTAGATGCTTGTTTCAAGACTTCTCTCCAAATCCCAATCTAGAAAAATATCCCTTTAGAAAGAGCTTGATAAGGACAAGAACTGGTAGCATCTGCTAGTTCTGTGCAGCACAATGTCAAAAAGTTGCTTTCTTGAAGATATATCTAGTTTCAATTTATTCTTTCTTATTTTAAAATATTTGAAACGTTTTCTAATTAGGCTTAGGAACTGACATTAACACAATTCTGTATTGTGTCTTTAAAATAAAAAGTCCTTGTGCCCTACAAAGAGTTATCCATGAAATACCTGGAAATGAATTTCATTTCACAATAATTTTGCTGGGGCTTTGAAAAAATTGTTTTGAGTTTTGATTTTTTCAAACATACTGAAATATCAGGTATTCATTTATTCATCTCTTCTTTTTAGATCATTGTTAACAATACTAGACATAGTTTTATGTCATATAATTTTCTATTCAGTTTGTTGTCTGGTTTTAAAGAGACAAGTTGTTTTTCTTTTTATTCTTATTTGGAAAGGTTCTCTTCTTTTAAAACCTTTTTGAAGTTGTCTTGAAATATAAAAATAGAACATCTGTGACAGATCTGTTTTGAACATATTTCACATTTCAGGATCCAAGGAGATCTGGTGGTCTGTGGTATTCGCTTGTTAATTTCTTGATGAATGGGTAGAAAGGCCACGAAGTGCACTCAGTACAGCACGTCTTCCGAAGATAGATGATCTCAAATAAATTCTATTCCCAATCAGTTTTTGATTTGTTAGGTGTTAAACCATTTCTTTGTAAGGACAGTGTTTACAAGCCTTGTAATGAGACAGCCCTGTGAGACCTTACTCTTCTTGCTGTAATTTTGATAAATGGAACTCTAATTCATAAAGGATATAGTGATTGAAGGGCAGCTCTGGGTCTCGTACACTTTCATTTAGATAGATGTTTGGTACAGTACAGCAAAACTGAGGTGCACTCAACAAAGTGATAAATTAAAACAACAGCCAAACCAGAAGTTTCTTCCATCAAGACAAAGAAGTGCCATTTACTATATTTCTTTAGATAAATGTATGTTTAATATTATAAACCAAAATGGATTTTAAAAACATTTGTCTTGTTGCTCAGCTCCAAATTTGCCAAACTAATTTAATGCCTTCTGCTCTACCACAGTTCTTATATTGGTGTCTGGCAATATTTCTGTAATCTGGTAACTGGAGCCCTCATCACAAGAGATTTAAAATACACTAAACTATAGGTTATTCTGATGCATTTTAAGTGTTAGTAATATTTCAGGGCTTGGAACTTTTTTTCCGTAATTTTAAAAATAGATCTTTAAGCATAAATAATTTCAAAGGACTGTCACTAACCTAATCAGTTACTACGGAAATGGTTGACTCTATGATTACACCAGATTAGTACTTTTGAAGTATTTTATTTGAAGATTATCACATTTTATAAAGCTTAAAAACTTTCATAACACTCACAAGAACTACCAAAAAGAAAGAGGACAGTATTTTCATGCTTCCTTCCTCCACTGTGTTAGTTCATCTCAGGCCCGGTCTCCTTTAGTGTCAAATGCTTCACAGCAGGAGCTATTACTTGTGTCAAATGATGCTAAACTCTCTTGTGGTGAACACAAGTGTAACAAGATCCTGATCTAGTGATTAAATACTCAGGGTGATTCAAATGTAATAAAACTGAAGGTCTGTTGCAGCACATTACTCGTCTGTGTTTTGCCGAATGTCTACAGTTCTTGCTCCTTTTTGTGAACTAGGGAAAAAAAACCACCAAAACACTACAACCCACAAGCCAAAAAACAAGCAAACAACAAAAAAAACCTTTGACTCAATACTGAAAACTTTCCCAATGATTAGTTAGTTGATTCAATTTTAAATTGAGTGACTAATTACAGTTAGTTGTACTAAGTAGTAACCTGTGCAAGTGAGGCAACTATCATAGCCTGATAACTGAACACCGCAAAACGCAGTGTATTAGTATATATCAGCATTGATACTGTCTTGTTATCAGTGTCGGTATGGTCCTAATGGAGACACCAAGAAATGGGAAGACTGGAGATGCTGTCCTTAATTTTGGGCTTGGTGAATAAAAATGGTGGCTTGCTTACTTGTTTGTCTTTACCTGCTCTGTAGTTCCAGAAATAGGAATTGGGATAACAGCAATAGTATACAAGAGGAATTAGTATTAGGAAATAGAAAACGTGAGGTTGTCTCAGGCTGTGGCGAAGTCCAGTATCAAGTGGCATGCTAACAGTGATCTTCCAACAGAGTAACACTCTCTCAGAAAAATATGCCTCTTGCATTTTTATTTATGTGGTGTTACTCTCTTGTGCACAAACTAAAAGGCTTGTGTAAGAGTAGGAGATAAAATCATAACACCTTCCCCACTGTTTCTAAAAACAAAACTGACACATCAGATCCATTCCGAAAGTCTGTCTTCACTAATCTACCTGCTCGTATTCCTCTTAGCTCTCCTGTGTTAATATGAGGCTATCAGCCTTACTGGCCTTCACCCCATCATTTTACATTTGCCATAATAATATTCATCGTGTTTTAAGTTCAGGCATTGTGTAAGACAAAACAAAATTCACACATGCCTGGTTTTGCTCAGGTTTCACCCATCATTCTGTAGCTTAGTGGGAAGCAAATTTGCAAATTATCATATAGAAAGGAGGTACTGCGTTTAGGTTTTGTTTCTAAGTTGGCAGAACTGGAGATACCCAGATCTTGTATGGTCCAAGGCGAAGATGCAGGTTTTTTCAAATTAGGACAAAATCAGAAAGCTTTCTTGCCTTTTTTAACATCCACTGTGTGGATGTCACAACAATAACATGAAAGCTATTTATGATTCTGTCATTTGATCACACTGTGATTAATTTTCTACATTATACAAATAAACTCTGGAAAGTGCTAGTAGGACATTCTCAAAATGTAAAGTGGCATATCTCCTACTGTAAGAAACTGTCAGTCTGGATAGAAAAAGTCAGTCAGTTGTAGGCAAGAAGAAAGGGTGAGACTTACCTGTGAAGTCCTCTGAGGTAATTGGCACATATCCATATGCAGACATTTTTATTGTGCTCCTTAAAAACACACATAGAGATGTACTCCAAAGTTCCCTCACCGTCCTTGGGTTTTTTCAGCCTTTTCTGAATCTCTACATAAGCTATCTTATTGTTAGTGTATGTTGAGATAACCCATCTCCTGCTTCACCATCCTACTCCTCCTAACTCTGAGATGGAAAACATTACAGATTTTGAATTTCTAAGTAGGAATGAGCTCTTAGAGGTCAGTCAGAGTCAGGACACCAGGAACTCAAGAGTGCTGAATTTCTTGCAGGTGGAAAACTAATAGAACAAACTTGAACATAAAGTAAATAGTGGTTATTAAAACCAGGAGTGTCTTTGTGAAATGCTTTCCATTTTATCCAAGATATATTTTGAAAGACTGAACAAGGCTGCATATTTTGTTAATCTTCATAAAATTTTAGAAAATGTTCTTTCCCTTTTTTGATAAAGACGATTTATACTGTATTTTTTTTAGTACTTGACTGTGGTTGTTTTATATTTAAAATACTATTCAGCTAAATCCACAACATTTGTAACTTTTTTAGGCACTGAAGAGGATGTAGTGAAGTCAAAGAAAACTTTCCGAAGTCAAGCTGTGGTAAATCAGAATGCAGAAACAGAGCTCATGCTGGAAGGAGATGATGATGCTGTTAGCCTGCTCCAAGAGAAAGAGATTGACAACCTTGCAGGTAATTATACTTTTCATTACAACTAAGATATGAGCCAAAAAGCTATTTTAAGCTTGCTGACAAGTTTGTGGTTAGTATCTTAATATTGACAGCTAAGCATACAATTGCAGTGCAAACAGGTTCTTTGTGTTCTAGATTTAAGATATCATACTTCTATGAACTAGGGGAATTGATTACAAAGCATGTGCCCATTGCAGAGTCTTTCAGCAGAGATGTGAGAAAATCAGAAACACATCGAGTGCTTTTATTCCTGTTCTGTGACTTGCTTTTGAAAATTCTGTAAAACTACTGTGGATTTTTTATTTTTTTTTTTTTTTTGTTAAAGTGGGAGCACGGACTGATTCCACAGCTCAGGGTTTTGTGAGTCGGGGTGCGGTTGTGCGCGTTCATGACCTGATCTCAAGTGCCACGCAGCATGTGGAGAGATACTTGCGCTCCTGCTGCCACCGCTTGCCTCAGTGACGGAGCTCAGAGGGATCCGCAGATCTCAACCCATCTGTCACAGCGACGGGAAAAGTCGCGTGTCATAAGCAAGGACTAGGAAGGAATCAAACTGTAGCCAAGCTACAAACTTTGTTAGTTAGCAAATGAGCTGGGAATGAATCCTCTGTAAACGTCTACATGAGAAAACCCTTCTGGTCCTTTCTCCCTGGGTGAAGGTATGCGGTGAGGTCTCAGTTTTATCTATTTTCTAGCAGATTCTGCTGCAGCTCTGTCTTGGGGCAATGCTGCCTTTACTGAGGAAGTAGTCTGGGTCAAAAGGCTTTTGAAGCTTGAAAGTACACTCCCCTCTCAGACAAGATAGTATTATGAGAACTGTGAAATGCAGTGTGAATTTTTTAGGTTAATTTACTTGGGAACTCCTTTATTAACTACTCCAATAAGGGGAAGTTTTGTGATGTCTCCGGAATTTTTTCTGCATAACTGATTTTCTAAAGTAGCTTTCTCTGCTCCTCCATGTTCCATTGATGCTATAGCGAAAATTTGGAGCAAAGATAAAGTCATAAATGGATATCTAAAAACCCCAACACAACAACACAAAAAAAAAAACAACAAAAAACAACCAATCAAATGAAAAAAGCAAAAACTGTTTACATGGAAGTTAGTCTCATACTTTGAAATTAGAACAAAGAGGGGAAGTAAATGCTTTTGTTTGGGAGCAACCTTCAGTATATTAAGTATTGCAGTTAATATGTTGATCTGCTTGCTTCCTCAATCTGCATCTAACCACTGCTGAGACACTGTTGTCTTAAGATGCTATTGTCAATAAAATAGTGCATCAAATAGGGCTGTTAGTGGGATAATTTGATCTACGTCCCCTTCTCCTGTAGAAGGAAAACTCAGTACTGCTTTGGCTAAGTTCTTATATATAATGCTTCCAACTAAATATGCATACAGTAGCTATAGTTTAAAGGCTCCAGTATGCATTTACACTGAAATATCAATTAAAACTGCAAAGTGGACATGAAAAATTCCTGCCCAATCTGGAAAATGTCACAGTTAGCTATGATGTTCTTACATATTCCCCAACGCTGCCATTTCATTCAAACACTCGAGTGCAATGCAATCTGTATAGCTACATCCCTCTGCAAAAAAATTGTATATCAATACATCCTTAAGTATTAATGTGCAGTGTACCCTTTTACTAGATGTCACTGCATGTATGGCATCCCCTGCTCCTTCAGGATATGACACAGTAATTCTAGTTGTTTGCTTTTGCAGTTTGTAGAAATTGGGAGGTAGTGTCAGTATTAGAAAAACAGAAATTATAGAAATTTAAACAAATTACCTTCTGAAATATTGACAGGACATCTGTCCTAACACTGTCAGAAATTAGCCTTTGTGTTTCATATCAACAGTAACAGAGCAAGCAAGGTGCCTCCAGGTATGGTGTGGTGATGTGATAATGGTGCTGTATGTATACCAAAACTTGTGAACTTCTGAAAAAGAACCCACATACCACTGTCTCATTTTTAATGTTAGATTAACTGTAGCTTTTGCTACTCAACTGTTTTTCTGGAGCTATTTTTTGAGCTATTCTCATTTTTGGAGCTGAAATGATTTTGAGAGTTAATGGTCACACGTGGTATCATATGTGTCTTCTGTTATCCATCGGTGAAAAAAATTAAATCCCTCTCTTTCGCTGTTTCGCTGCATGATTTTGCATACAATGATGTCACTGTTTTCCACGGTTTTCAGTATATACAATGTGACTCTGAAACTTGAGTCCAACAACTGAAAGCAAGAAAAGCAGTATGCAAAGAAGGTGGGTTTTCTGCCTAAGAGTGTTAGAACAATCTCTGACAGCTCTGAAGAGCAGGTCCCAATAAAGCCACACTGTCTACTCTCATCTAATTCTAAAGAGTTATGTAGATTCAGTGTATGCAATCTGGAAATCTTTGGGATATATCAAGTTACGGTATATCACAGTATCGTGTATATCTAGTTACTGTTCAAAGTGGAATGACACATAGGAATTTCTATATTTAGATATGCCTCCAATTTAACTTTAAAGCTTAAATCTATTTAAACTAGGTTTACAGCAATTTGAATTGTCTCAGTAAAGGGTAGGAATTAAACAAAATCGTTATAAACCAGTTTAAAATTGATTTAAGATTGTCCACATTAACTAAAACAATTTAACATTGTTTATTCCATGAAACTAAGGCACCTTTTAAAAAGACGAGACCTTAAAGTTTAGAAAACTTTTAACTAAGAGAATATATATATATTACAATAGTTTGATTTGTGGAGTTCAACTAAAAAAGGAGAGTCTGAAACAGATTGAGACTGTTCGTACAAAGTTATCTGTACATACCTTTTGTTTCAGAGACTCTTTATAGTTTTTCTTCAACCATGTGGCACAAATCAATGTAAAGTTCACTTTGATAAATTACATATGGGATGGAGAATTTTTAAATAATTATAGTCTGAATATTTTTATTATATAATCTCAGTATTCCATATGTTGCAATGGCAGTTGGTCAGATTTCATTATATTAAGTAGCATTTTAATAAAATATGAAAATCAGATTCCATGTTACTATGGTCTTAGAATTATGACTTCTAAGTCTGCATCAAGATTTTTAACTAAAACAATATTTTAACTGTCATATAATATGAGTTATCAAAAGATATTTTTCTTGTTTTAGCATTTACATATTAAAATATTTTACATCTTTCTGTTTCAGTTTTAGCTCCTTTCCTTCCCAGACTGTTCACTTCAAGAGGCAAGTCACATCTCTGTTAGAACTCATGATTGAGATAGCCCAGTCAATTTTAACCGTTTTCTAATATATCATGAATCTATGGGTAATACAATCAAATCCACTGTAAGTTAGTTGGTATTACTAACTCTTATTTTCCTCTTCTGTCTTCTAATGCTGCCACAGGGCTCTTAAATACTTACCTTTGCTCTTAAGAGCCTGAGAATGCAAATTTACTAACAGTGTGTCTTCTGCTTAGTAGGTGATTCTTCAAAAAGAAAAATATGTGAATGTATCCTAATATAAGCTGACATTCTCAAAATATGTTTTAATAGATAATTAATGTTCTTCCCACAAACTTTTCTTTTTTTTTTTTTTAAAAAAAAAGCATTGATCATGCACTAAAGTAGGTCGTAAAAAAAAACCCGAATAAATGTTGAACCACTCAGGTTTTATGAATTTTACATTTTAGAAATACATTCTCTTTTTGTTGTGAAGTTGCAATTGACTTGCTGAGAATTGTTTGTGCGCATCTGAGAGCAGAATTTAGCCTTAATGACATTTCTGAAAGATACATGTTCTGTAACTGAAGCACACTTCATCTGTTTTGTCATGTGGCTGGTGGCAACAGCAAATAGGCCCCAGCCGAGCAAACTATCCCTGATGAAGTCTTTTGCTACTCTCTAAAGAGTAGTTCCTAGAAAGAAAAAAGGAAATAAAGGTAGGAGGATATGAGGTTTGGGGTTATTTTAGGAAGACAAAGGGCTTTGGGAGGCATCTGTCTGGTTACTAGCATGGGCTCAATCAACTCAGAATCTGACTTCCTTATAAGCCATGGTGAATTACAACAGTCTTCCAAGAATAAGTACGTATTACTCGCTTCATTATACAAGGAGACCGAGCAACTCATCCAAATAAACCCAAGGAAAGCCACTAACTGCTTTTAATGCATCTTAGTCTTAATGTATCTTAACCTTTACTGTGGAATATACCCTTCTTGAATGTCTGTCTCTAGGTGGAAGGAAACAATGTAAAGATACCAGGAAGGTTTGAGTGAGATGCAGCATCCCAGCACTGCCCCAACTTTTAGCGACTCTCAACTTAGGTGCAAAAATATTTCTAGAAAGCAGCATTATTGCTCTTAAGCAAGAGCTGATCTTCCATCCAAGCCAGCACAGGCAGCTAGTCTACACGTTGGCTTAAGGACTAAATGTGATAAACCTTCTATCCAGACTTCTTAGAAGTGTGCTGAGTGTATTGACTTACTGCCTCTGTGCTAAGGAACACACTAGGTCATGAGGACTTGACAGCTTGTATTATTATTAATGAGATATAAGACCTTTCACTTCCAGGTCAGCTGTTTGAAGTCTAGACAAGACTGGTGGTAACAAAACATAATCAACATCTGGTTTGTGGCCTATGCTAAATAAGCCTTTTGTCTGATTTCAGACAAACTAACAGAAATCTTCGTGATTTTGAGCAATTTCCAATCGAAAGAATACCTGATGCTGTCATTAGAGGAAATTGGAATGATGCCAAAAGTTCTACTACGTAGAGTTACAGTTAAAATTGTATAGCAGTACCTAAAAAAGCAAAAAAAAAAAAAAAAAAAAAAAGAAAACAACCATTTAGCCCTTAGGGAAACGGTCTATTCCAGGTTCTAACAAAGGAAATTGTTTTGAATCCTTGCATAGGGCCAGATGAAATAATAAAAACACTAACAGACCAAAGAACTGCATCCAAAGCTACAAAAAGCTCACAAAATAAGTATTTGGGATTAAAAACTTAAGTACAATTGACTCATCTTTATGTACAATATAAATTTAATATTTATCCATATACATATTTAATCACAGTAACAACTTTATGGCCAAAATCTGACACTGAATTTTCTTTACAAGGGTTGACTAGTTTAGACAATCCCTGGTAAGCAAAGCTGCTTGTAGCTCTTTCTTACCTATTCTTGAGGAGTAATGAAAGGTCATATTTCCTTGGTTTTAATTCTGTTGCCAACTCAAAATGATTTTAAGGTATGTAGGATCATTCCTATTGTTTTTGTTAATGGAGTAAGACAAGCAGTAGGTTTTCTTAATTAAAAAACAGCAACTTGGACTTATACTGAGAAGGCAGATTTTCAATTTTTTAGATTTCGAGGGGGGAAAAAAAATCATTTATTTGGGGCCATCCAGAGAAAGTTTTATTGTATTATCTGCTGTCAGATTAATAGGTTGAAAGAAAGGACCAAATAGGACATTATATTCTCTCCAGCAGTGACCACAGCCTACCCAGAATGTTTTGGAGAGGAATCTTTATCCCTCTCAACTCCTGGTGAGGAAAGCCTGATAGTGGTTCCAAGAGTGGTCTCATCTTCCCTCTCCAACCCTCTTCATCCCTCCCTGGTGTGTCCTCTCCTGTGAGGCTGGGAGAGTCCTGCCACCTGTCACGTTCTCTCCTTCTGCTACAGTCATTGCCATCCGAACACGGGTGGCTCTGGTGGTCTGTGGGGGTGGTCCCACGGGGCAGAAACCAGCAATCACAGGGGAAGCCCAGGAAAGACTGTAGCAAGTAACATTTTGGGAGTTGGACTAGGTGACTTTTAAAGGTCACTTCCATCCCAAAACATTCTATGATTCTAAGTATGTAGTGATGCTTCCTAATAATTCTCTAAACCTCCAACAGCTTGTGCCTCTGAGTCTTCCAGAGTCAGAAGTTTTAGTTGTTCTCTTTCTTTTTTTCCCATTTTCTCTCTCTTGCACTCTCTTTCTCTCCATCTTTTTCTCTCTGTTTGGAGGTGGCTAAGGTACCTTTAGCTTTTCCATATTTTATGGTTTTTTTCTTTAAGAAAGTATTTATGTATATGTGCACAAACAAATACATTAGTTAAATGACAAGATTTCATTAGAGGTAACAAGAATTCGTTAGAAGTAACAAGATTTCATTAGAAAACACCAGAAAAAGTCTTAATATTTCTCTTAGTTTTTCAAGCTTCTCAATGGAAACTATTCACTGAATTCAGCATGCACTACTGAATCATTTTGTCCCCTCAAACTCCATTTTTCTTGCAAATTAGTGTTCAAGATAGGAATTTCATGGGGTGGGGGTGTGCTTGTTTGGGGAAGGAACAGGAATGTGAAAGAAGAGTTATTCTTTTTCCGTTATTATGGGAGACATGTAACCACACAAGCCTTGTACTTCCAAACATGAAAAATTAATTCAGCCAGATTTCCATAGTTTCGGCTTATTATATATTCAGATTTTGATCCTCAAGTCTAAATATAAAAAAAGAAAAACATATTTGTATGAGTTTAATTTAGAGTATAAATTCAGGCATAAACTGAAAACAGTTATATGTTTGATATGTAGTTGGCTTTCACACTGAAAGAAAAAAAGCTCCACAGTTTCTATAACATACTATTTTTAGGCATCTCAGTGTTTATTCTAATAATTTTTTCCACATTACTCTCCAAAGTAGCTTAATATTTTATAAGGTGGTTGTCAGTCTCGTATGATAGTGCTCCAAAGCAGAGCTTTGAAGAGTTCTTCTCTTTGTACCTTGTTACATCCCACTCTAAGTCTAAGCATCTTCAGCTTTTAAAATGGCAGCTGGATTTCCTGCTTTCCAAGCTTTAAAATTAAATTCAAACTTTTTTGGTTTGTGCTTATGAATGGCTCAGTGCTTCACTTGTTCTTATTGTCCACACATACCAGTCTATTTATTTCTTTTCAATCACTTGCAAAACTCCTTTTATTTGACATTTCTAAGGCTACAAAATTATACTACGACAGAGCCTATGACTGCACACTTGCCTAATCCATAGCTCTCTGTAGCTTCTCCTTTGTCCTGAGGTGCCACACCCTAGCTACCTAGCTTGTCAAAGGTCAAGCTGGTGAGCTACCTGATATATAGGAGAGGGACTGCAGAAAGACAAGCCTAAGGAGCCAGACTCCACCATTCTGCACCATATTTCTTCTCCCCTATGCAGTTGATTCCCATATAAAAATCCCTATAATCTCTTATAAATGTATAGGGACAGACCTGTGTAGGTTAGTGGTATGAATGTATCCAGAACTGTCTTAACAGTACCTGTGTTTAAACGAAGTACTTTCATTGACCTATGGACCAGACTTTTGGGGTTTTTGCTTTTTTCTCTTTTTTCTTTTTTTGCACTGCTGTTAGAGAAGCAAGCTAAGAAATCAATCAAGAAGACAGTTTGATTAGCCTTGCTTTCGTTAGCCAAAAGTCGTACAAGAGGCAGCTCATCCAGTGCATTTTGGAAAGTCCTCACTGGTAGCCTGTTACATGACTATGTTTAGCTCGGCTTTCAAAAGGAACAAGGTTTATGTGACCATCCTCTGTCAGCCTCTATCTTTGTAACTTCTGAACTGGGAAGCCACTTTGAACAAACCTTAACATGGGCATAAGAATTTCAGAAGCAATAAAACTCCTGCAGTGAAATCAGCTTGTTATGGAAAAAAAAGCCTACATGACAGAGCCTGCCACATCAGTTCTGGTTTTATCAGGAACCAGAGAATCTTTGAGAGAGAGTCTTCGGAAGTTCCCTCATGGTGGGAAAGCCCCAGGAAGTCACCTTCACTGGAGGTGTTCAAAGGTCATTTAGATGTAGTGTTGTGGGATATGGTTTAGGCGTGGACTCTGTAGGGCTATAGGTTGGACTTGATGATCCCAAGGGTCTTTTCCAACCTGAATGTTTCTATGATTCTATGATTCTGTGCAGTCAGTCAGTAGACACAGTTACACTGTACACTGGAAAATGTTCTCTATTCTGGTTCTGGTGGTGTTCGGAGATACTTGTATTTTCAGAAAATTTTTAATTTGCAACTATTGCATCTGATTCCACATGCTGATTCAACAACTTCTTTCTTTTCTCCTCCACATATATAGGAGTAGCTAACCAAATAAGTGAACTTCAAATATCACAAGATATCTGAACAGAACACTTCGGTATGCTCTCAAGAAGTATCAGGCTTACAGTTTATCCTGAAGAGGTTTTCCATAGTGAAGAATAGAAGAAATGAAAGCTGAGGGCTCACATCTTTCATTTCATTTCTAATCAGTTGAGCTCTGTTGGCATGACAAGGTACACAAGCTGGACTGTATAAGATACCTGTCAAGTCTGGTTCACTCAGTCTGGCAACTGGGATTTGGTCCCTTGTGTTCCTAACTCATTACAATGAGTTCTTGTTTTGGTGGTATACCGCTGTAGCAGGATGCTATCTTTGCTATGTCCTTTCTTCTTCCAACATTAAATGTGCTTTCCTTAGGTGTGTTTTCTTCTGTTACTTTTTTATTAAATAGACAGCTATAGTACTCCTTTCAGAAAGAAAAACTATCACTTATGTGGGCATGTTCACCATCACTTAAGGTTCTCTATGTTGAAAAAAGTACCTTAAATTTTACCTGAAAAGGAGGAGGAAGCTAGTGCGGGTCATAGTGCATTAATGTAGTATACTCACATCCTGATGCACTGCTTAGCAATCAAGTTCTTAGTTTCTAAACCATCTTAAATTACTCAGTGCTTCCAAGGTATAGCTTCAGGCAGAGCACCCTGTATGAATCTAATTTTGAAGTGGCAAATGTATACGTTGCAGTAGTGAGGTCCCTATCCCAAACATTTAAGTTTCTGGCCAGCTGTAAATCATTAAAGGGCGTCTTGATTATTATTAATACCTGATCATCTGGCAGGTTGGTGCTCAAACACATCCTGGAGCAATGCTAAACCCACGTAAACCACTCGGAGCTTGAGCACAGTTCAGAGGTTCTCATGTACGGCACAGAGCAAATCAGAATTCACCTGCAAAAGGGGGAAAAAGCTGATTTTCTGAGTATCTTTAGGCTGTTATACACAGAGCTAATTGGGACCTTCGGTTAGAGATACCTAATAAGATAGCCTTTGGTACAGTTTTGAGCTTGTCTCTGCATATTTTATAACCATTCTATTAAGTGGTTGCTTTCTAGCACGCTTCGAACAGTATAAAGAGATACTTCTCCCTAGGAATATCATAACACACGTTTTTGCTCAGAAAGAAGTAGTAGTTTATAATTTTCTTACGATTTTCTTTCAGTGTGACCAGGAAGGTATGGAATAATAATTTGTGGAAGTGCATCCATCCCTTAATTCAAATGTATAGAAAGTATGTATATGTTTGAACAGGAAAATTGCTCTTTTTTTCTCTTTAAGATGCACTATCTTTAGCTATTTTCACAATCACATCAAAAATGTATATTTGTTTCATACTATTTTATTCACAGTTACAATATGTAAGATTAATTTTGTTTACATTTTCTTTTTAATCAAATGCATTTGTTTGCCATTATGGCACCACTTAAGAGAATTGAGTTGCTGTAATTGTTTAGTTATTGTTGTTGAAAAAGAGCATTGAAGTTGATCTTTGATGTTAATAGCAGTGTTACATTCTTTATGTAGAAAAGGGGGGAAAAGTAGGGAAAAATTTGGATATCAGGGCCTATCCACACTGGCAATGACATTTAAAAAAACAATAAAAATCAATCCCTCCCTCACAATATGAAACATATGATTGTGCAAGAGTAAAAAGCCAACAAAGTAAGGTTTCCCTCTGAAAACAGGGGAAAGGAATTGGGGTTCTTATTCAGTGGTGGAGGAGAAAACAAGATTAGGGTCATGTTTAGACTTAGATTCTGGTTTTCGCAATTGAAAAGTTGTGCAAATTATTCTCTTTATTAAAAGTATTGAAAGTGATATGTAAAGGGAGCTGTATATATACGTTCTTGTAAAAGCCTTGGCTTGAGTGAAGGAATTATTCGCTGTATCTGCTATAGTGGAGAACAAATTGGGGGCAACCATCCTCATGTAAGTTCAATATATTTACTGCAGAAGTCTTTTTAAAGGGTAGTGTGGATCAGATTTATGATGACAATAGAAACAAAAGAGACTAAATTCTGTGACCTGGGGTTTTTTTTAGGAATCTTATGTTGGTTTACTTATTATTTACATGGTAGTGTGTGTATTTTATTAATGCTGTTAATTGGTTGAAATATTTTTCTGACTACAGAGATTTTCCTAGAGGCTTATGATGCCTATGCATGTTTCTGCTGGTATGCTGTGTGATTTATATTGCGAGAAACTGAATTTTTTGTGTGTGAGTGTGTGTTACATATAAATTGTTAAGGATTTGTAGTCATTTTAAATGCAAGTCAGTGTCAGATCCATTTGGCTTTATAGTTAAGGTGCTGAGGAAATTTCACTTGTCTTATTTCAAGTACCTTGGAAGTGTTTTTCAATAATTATCCTTAATATTTAAAATTCTTGTTTAAGTATCATATCAAATTACAAATGGTAGTTTCTGCAAACTATTTCACATAGTAGATTTATTAGTTTGAGCTATTATGTTTTGTATTTTCCATCTTAAACAGTAAATGAAAAAAGATTGATAGGGTGGGGTTTTTTTTAAGTTTCAGCTAAAAATTAAACCACTTTTTTTTTTTTTCCAGAATACTTACCAGTAGATTGTAAAATTAAATTGATCTAGCTGATTGGATATGTTTCCAAAACATTTGTCTCAGCTAGTATTTTTTCATCTATAAGTAATCACCAAAATACTATTTTAAAAGTCAGACTTTTAAGTCTGCAGCAGGTAAATTGCTTGTTTTCGTAATACAGCATATAAAATCATGTATCTTTTCCTATTTAGGAGTAATTATGCCAAATTATCTTAGTAAATATACCCCTTGTAATTTCCAGGCACATAAATATAGCATATCTTTAGCTCTTACAGTTAAAAATGACAGTTTATGAAAACGAGACTGAAATGGCAAGTTCAAAATATGACTCTTTTGGAGCTTTCCTTAAGAGGTGTAATTTTACTGATATTGCTTTAGCAGATAGCAAACTCTTCCACCTGATAGAACTTTTCTCTTGCGTTGACTTTCTCTACTTGAACTTGAAAAAATACAAGAGCTAAGATACAAGAACTAAATACAAGGACTGAAAGCTCTGTTTAACAAAAATTAGCAGAGAGGAGGAGAGAAATTACATTCTGCTTTTATTCACTGGGACCTTCTAATCCCACAATCATTTACTTTTGGAAAGAAAATATTATTTTTTAAAACGTATATGCGCGGTAGCGTTTATTTTGGAAATGTAAATCACATGTGCCGACCACAGGGATCAGGGCAAAGCGGAAAATTCTCCGTTTGAATAGATTACAAGACCTGTGGATCTGAAGTGATTTCTGGTCTAGTTCTAAGGCCAGAACTTCTTTGTTAGGTCGCTCCCTCTGTGCTCTGGGCCACCCCGGCCGCTTCGCAGAGGAGTTGGGCAGAGGCAAACGAAACGATCCTTAAAGTAGATGCTCTTGCTTAGAGCCCCAAATGACAAGCCTTGTGGACGCGTGTCCCCTCCACGACCCCCCAAAGGCTGTTTAGCGAGACGGAGCAGCCACAGGTTGCCTTTCCCCAATCTCCTCGCCCCGCAGCCGGGAGGGAAGGAACCCTCGGTGATGCCGGCGGCTCCCGCCCGGGGCGGGGGAG